>NC_056740.1:39002274-39239774 GCF_019279795.1 Protopterus annectens | reverse complement strand
TATTTGGTATCTTACTAATACAAACCTTGGAACATCACTCCAAGAAGCATGTCATGTCCAGCCGATGTATCACAAAATTTGTTTGCTAAATGGATGCTATATGGATTATATTGTGCACAATACTTAGTGGTTCAACATGGTGCTATGTCATTTCACAATGACATTGTAGCCATATTATCAGATAGACAGGCAGAGTGTTTTAAGAATGTGCTACGGCCACTGATAGGACACCAGAGTGCACTGCAGATGTATGTCGGCTCTGTGATATGTAATGGCTGCCATGCTTTGAAGCTGCATACCTACTTTACTGCCTAGTAATTGATCCGAATATATGCAGATATTACACCTTAATACATGTGAAGCTTACATTAGACATGCAATGGTACCATTGCAGACATAGTGAACGTTACATGCAGTGACTTTCTGTTTCTCATACCAGTTGAAACTACACACTGTGCAATGCAGGACGTCTATGCGCATACATTGTGAAGCAGGGTACTTGTACACATATTCATGCAGAGATCATATGATCATATGACATATATCACATGTTGGGTAGTGCAAATATCCCCCCCCCTTTTTTTTCTTGCACACAGTGAACAAACACTACTTCAGGGTCATGTCACACCTCACTATTCTCTAATCAGGTGTTTGCCTCCCTCTTGTGACATAATGTATTTTGCATCACAAAAAATCAGTAAGCATGCTAACCACAACACATTGAAGGAACATTCATAAAGTATTCTAACCTACAATACCTGGAGGAAATTACCTAGTACTTCCCAGAACACTGCTGGACAGGAAAATGTGTCACCCATGAGAGGCTTTCTCTTCCACAAAACATACCGCACTTGTACCTTTGGTACAGTGTGCCTTTCCAGCTCTGTGCCACCTTGTATCCCCTCAGTCTGTGCTTTGGCTTCCACATGTTTTACATTGTTATTAGTTCTGGACTGTCAGAATACACTGAGCAACTATAGAGCATGTTCCTACAATAGTACATATGCACTTTTGGAGTCTACTAGATTTGGTGTGCTGACACATGTCCACTCAATATATGCATAGCTAAATACTTTGCACATCTGAAAGTGTGGCTGCAGCAGCTAGTCATAGCTGTAACATGCATACACCCTCCAATAAGGTGTTTCCTGTACTGTGCTTGTGAAGATATCCCCTACTTTAAGCTTCTCTCTGTACATGTGTAGCTATCTTTGCCAAACATGAACATGATTTTGTAACAGTACAACATTATAAATGTTTAATTTTTAACCTCATCCATAATGGAGCTGTTTTCTCACATTACACTATGTGCCACAGGACCTTGTGGAGATTGATCACATTCTTCACTCCACACCATACCCTGCAGCACTTCAGTAGAACATTTGGGCATATAAGGTGGTATTTGTCCAGTGCCATAATTCACACAGTATGACAGGTAATGGACGGACTGTAATACTTGAAAATGCTTTATATATTAGCAACATGACGTGCTTCCAGTGTAGACATCACCTGAAATGATAGCATTCCTGTGTGACCCTTTCTTTTATTTTTTGTCTTTGCTACATTACTGTGTGGCTCTTAACTTCATTTGATTTAGAGTACACATCTCACAGGGTGTGCACAGCAAGCACACATCACTCAAATAAGTTGATATTCAACCCATACTGAAAACATATCTTGCTATAGCTATATGTGTATCTGTACTGTATGTAAGGTAGTTATGCATATTGTCGGAAAATATTTGTTTAATAGTCCATATGATCTCTTATGATGTTGTTATATCATTTCAAAGCACTTGTGAAACATGAAATAATAATGTCTGTGTCCTGTTCCTTCTTGCATGCCATACTAACAAATTCAGTCATCACACATACATCAGTTTGAAAAGCCCAGATCCTTTCTCAGGTTACTCAATTGCATGGCACCTTGTTGCACATCACTCCCCTTGTGCACCTGTAGTTGTTATTTGTATTGCTCTTCCTCAATAGACATGTGCCTTTTCTGTAGTTTATACATCACTGTGTTTGTGGATTTCAAGTACATGATGTGACCATATGGTGTGAAACACACCTAGCATGCGTGGCACACAACCTGCAGTAGCCATATGGTCTTGCATCAGTTATCCCCCTTTGGAGCACCTTCCTGAGAATATATTAGCAAATTCACAGGGCACATTATTGGCTTAGGTGTCCCCCTCATACCACTGCAGTGTGGCTATCCACATAGGGCATTATTGGCCACTTGTTGTCCTAGCTGCATATACATATGTGTCCTTACAAAGATGAGCTACATGACATGGTGACTCATAGTCCAGTGCTAGCCTGACAAGGATTCTTTACTCTTAGTCTTTCCTGATGTGTGATCACTTACACCTATTTTGGTACCATTTTCAATATACTTACAACTAAAGCTGCCATACACCTGCATGTTTTGTATGTATAGCATGTTACATGCTGAGCAATCACATTACTTCCCTTGCATTCACAAGGCCATTCTCTGTTTTATATATCCTATGTGGCACATAGGTTATATTTCTGCTTCACCCTTTATATTCCACCTATGTGTGGGGATGGCACAGACATCCCTTCATTACAAAATCCAAACATTATTCACAGTATATGGATGTCATGACCATAACTCTCAAGGGTGCATATATGTGTATCTCTATTACTACCTTAGAGTCCAGCACAAGAATGCATTCCACTAACCTGATACCACAGTCAACACATGCAGAACATTAAGTCCCCTAGTTTTAGTCATTAGACAAATGGTGCTGAACCACAGACTGTGCTATGGCACTCCCTAAATCCATGCAGATTAAGATACCATGATGGACATGGGTGAACCTTTCCTTCCATATAACTACATACATGTTATGGTGCCTTGCTGTATAGTGAAATTTGTTTGAAGGCTCTTTCATAGAGATGGAGCATGCAATGACTCAGTATGGCATGCTCGGCTGTGTGTCTGCAGACTGTTTTCTTACTGTGCCCATCATATAGACACATGCTTGTCTTGCACCCAGCCTGTTTCTTTTTCCCATCACTTGCAGTCCTGTATTAATGTGTTTTCCTTCTCTGAGCACATTTTAACTTCTGTTATACCACCCTGTGAATGTCCTGTCATATTGTATCTGTCTTATATTTCTTTCTGTACCCCCTTCTTCTGCTCATGCACTTTGTCATACCTTTCGCTGCATACATATACATATGCACAAACTCAACCACACCACATACAGACACATCCATATCCATATATTTATATGCATACACACACACACACACACACACACACACACACACACACACACACACACACACACACACACACACACACACTCACACTCTCTCTCACACACACACACACACACACACACACACACACACACACACACACACAGATATAGATATGGGCATATGTTAGGGATCTGTATTTCAATTGTCTACTAGTGTAAAATAAAATGCATATATAGCATCCATATGAATTACTGGGTATAGTTGATATGAAAGAATACTCAGAAGAGAAAACTCCTTTTGTAATAGCTAATATCAACGAATGATCAGAGAAGTGAGTGATCTATTTCCTAGTTTTCCATCCTGCTGTCTGCTTTCTGTGTGAAATAGCATTACAGCAACCCAAGGAATTTGTCCTTACCCTGCTGTTGTTTGATGTCAGAGTTTGTTATATAATTAATAGTGTTGGTGAGCGTGCAGGGAGGATTAGTATTTTTTTGTACTTTTTGATAATTTTATATTTGATCCAAAATAATCGCTCTTTTTCATTCTCTTTGTTAGAAGCATTCAGTATCAATGATATAATTGAAATATTCCACTGGTATATCCTTCCCCACTTAAGTCTGACCAAAACTGGTAACCATCTTTAAAATTCCCATATCATTAGATGAAAATATCACAGTGTTCAAAGACATCAGTTGTATTAACCTGCTGTAATTCTATGATAAAGTCTAAAAATTCAGGTATAACTGTCCCCCAAAATGTTGACATGGCTAGCAGTTATGCAAATAAATGTTACACTCACCAAGATAAATTGATTAATCTCACAGTTCATATCAGAACCAAACAAAACGGGAAGTTCAAAAGAAAAGCAACCTGGTGGTCCCTTGCATAAATAAGCAGTAAACATTCCTGGAATATACAGCAAAACTAAATACCCACAAATCAAGGGCAATACAAAAGATTATCAAAGTTAATAAAAATACAGTCAGGAAAATAAGGGCATCCCATGAACCTATACTAGCATTGTAAGCTAAGGATAATTACAAATCCTTCTTTATTTATCACAGGAAATCAAGAAATAACACCCAATATTGCTCTAAATCTATTTTAAAAAACACCATCTTCTCAGATCCAGTAAATAGTAAAATACATTAGCTACCTAATTTAGTGCAAGAAGAGAAAATGCAATGATACCCACATTTTCCAATAAATCTAATCCCCCCTCCCAGATCATTACAAAGAACATTTACTAAAGGTATCTTCCAAAATGAAAAAAAAAGAAGAAATGCATCCTTCATAGGACCTAATAACATATCCATCTGCCTACTGAGTAGCACTAAACATGCACTAGTGGAAATTATCCTACAGCTATTTAACCTGAGCTTAACCACTGGCTTTGTCCCTGAGGTATGGTACAAATCACTGGAGATGCCACTTTGCAAATGTGACCTGCAGCATGGACCCTGGAAACTACAGACCCATTAGATTGAACAACCTCATCTGCAATGCCATGGAATAGGTCACAAATGACCTGATAAACTACAATATTAAAATCTTACAAGACTCGACCCCCACTCCCTCCATCAGTTTGGCTTTGTTATTGGTAGAGATTGTCTAGTGAGTCAGGTAAACTTCTATTATAGAGTAACACAAGCATCAGACAATGGTCATGCTTATGACAGAGCATATCTAAATCATAAGAGCTACACTGACTGTCTCAAAGCTTTGCCTCTATTCTTGGTATCATACTGGTTACTGAGGGGTATCCTCTGTCTCATATAGGGAGCCTTAACAGCTCCTATCTCTTTTGCACCACAAATAATATGTGTTGGAGGGTATAGATGTGTATCTCAGATAATTACACATATGAAATTGTCTTCCTCTCCACATAAAACAAAGTACTTCTCTTACTCCATTTTAGTGTAATCTGAATGAATGGATGAATGGATGGGAAACTGCAAATTCATCCCTGAAGTAGCACCCTTGTCACTTCTGGAAAGGGGTAACATGTAAATGTTCTGACTTCTTTGGATTATTCATATTTAAATTACAACAGTGAAAAAAATGTCATGGGAATGCATGGCAAGGCTTCAAATGATCCTCTAGAGTCAATATCCTAGTAAGAAGCTATTAAACTATAAAACCTGTAATGGTAGATGTATGAAATATACCATTTTAAATGTCATCTGCAATACTTTTCTATTCTTTTGGAACACCACAGAATGTGTATGTTTTAAAATCGACATTACATAATACTTTGCAAATACCTACCCCCAGATTTACTAATCTGCTGTGCAGGACTAAACTAGTCCTGCAAGTAACCGGCAGGTTAAGAGGAGGACAGCAGCGCGCCATGCATATTAATGAAGGCGCGCTGCCTGAGCTCCAAATCCTACACTGAGTGTGTACGAGCGCAGAGGGTGTGTCTGAGAGCAGAGCTCTCAGAATAAACATGCCCCTGCAAAGTAGAACAGAAGAAAGTGTAAATAAATGAGCGAAACTGCTCATAGGTGTCTGCATATCTCCACCAACAGTCCCCAAGAGTTCAACAGCAACAGTACATTGAAATAAAACAAAGTAACCCTTGTATTTATTTTTTTTAAAACCCCGAGTACAGCTAACTGTAGGTGCATGGGTTTGCCCATCGCTTAGCTATGGTTAACGCAGCTGAAAAGGCTGAAGAGGATAACAAGGAATATATAAGCAAATGAAGCAGCACAGTAATAGTGTAGTGGTTGGAGCATCTGCTTAATGAACAGGCATTCCCGGTTCGAGGCACTCTGCAGCACATATAATTTTCTATCTGAAAACTGTATATGGACATATATTTACATCTTTTTGTCGTATAACCTACATAATAACATTTACATGTGAACTGGAGTACTGCATGGAATGCACATGTGATGTGTCAGTGTCATAATGAAAGAGGCACTAGTAAGCAGGTTTAAGCACAAATAAGCAGTAGTAAGTGTGTCTAAGTGTGATTGCCCCAGGGAAAGCATTGCCTACACAGATTAAGCAAAGTAGAAGCTAACTGAGTGTAAGGAACTGTAACCAGAGGTTAGCAGTGCTTACCGTCATGCAAACCGGCACATACCCACTTACAACTGCTTTAAAGTGCCTTAATCACTCTGTAGCCAATGTCCCTTGTTCTGCCCAGCAACAAAATAAACTGCCTCGCCAAGTCTTGAACCCAGGACCCTGCACTCAATACGCAAAGTGATTTATCAGTAAACCATGGCAGATATATATATATATATATATATATATATATATATATATATATATATATATATATATATAACCTGAAGTTTTCACAAATATATCATGCAGCACAATCAGTCAACAGTGCAGGAAATGTATTATTATCACACCACATAACTTGTTAATGCAAGAAGACTGGACAAAGTATGCTACACTGTGGGTACAAATAGGGATATATGTCAACTAATGCTCTGATACACTTAAGATGTTGCTAGTTACACAGTTATATGTATTAGAACACATATGTAGAAGGAGATGAAGTCTGAAACACAAAAGTGTTGCCACTAGTTACTGACTTCAATGTTGTGATCATCCATGACAATTGCCAAGTGAATGAGGAACAGGCCAATATATGAGCCGAACATACATGGACATATGGGCAGATATATATCTGTAAATGTAGACAGATAGACAGCTATATGTAGAGAAATATATTAATGTATGGCTCACAAATAATCATATAACATCAATTGTATATTGATACATATATATTCTCATATGTATGCGTGTGTATGTATATATATATATATATATATATATATATATATATATATATATATATATATCTCATATATATATATATATATATATATATATATATATATATATATATATATATATATATATATATATATAGCTATATATATATATATATATATATATATAGATATATATATAGATATATATATAGGTACATGCACATATACAGACACAAAAGGTATCAGTAGCCATACATATATAGAAGTAGTGTGGAAGTACTGGGTGCAAAGTATATCCCTCAGCCACAAGCCCTTCAACTGGCACCTGTGAAATGTGTAGTGTGGCAACCATTCTCACATATGAGAATACTGACATTAAACATATACCCACCCACAATTCAAAAGACATGACATGACACACAGGTATGCATACACAGAAAACCATCATTCCTGTACTATACAATAATGTATGCCAGTACTGACACCACATAAGGTTTGAAATATGTAATCAGTCATGAATGCAAGGCCCACACAAAACAGTAGACGCAAGCAATGTGTATATGTACCATACTATGCTGTCCAGGCCAAGGCCTTCAATTAGTGCAACAGTAGAAACAGGATTTGCCTTCACGATATGTAACAATCAACAATTACAGATGTAGTTCAGCAGCCTCCAATTACACCCTGTAGTCAAGCCCTAGGGAGAAAAGTAGCACTTGTGTTAATGTCACAGTAGCTTGTACATAACACTGCTTAATCTAATATCTCACTATCACACTGAATGACCCTTGTCTTAACAGTTATATCCCTGAAAAGATGCCATAGCCTAGGTTAATAGCATAGAACCCCCCATAAAAGGCTGTACAAGGGCAAGGAACTCTGTGTACCACACACTTACCTCTGGACTGTACAAGGGCACATATGTGTTTTCCAGCTGTTGCCCCCATATATATATAGACTTGGCCCAACAGTTAGTGTGGGAGTCCATGACATGACTGGGATGATAGCAGTAATGCTAGTGGTAAATAATGATAGGCCATTACCTAACAACTCTTCCTGTATCACAGCAGAACAAAGACTGGCATATATGTGGGGGACAGAGGCAGGAACATAGGACCATGTTTGCATTATTGCTGTTACACACCCTGGAAATTGCTGGTGTTACAGGACTCATTGCAGCATACCCTTTTGCAGGGATATCACATTGAAATACAAATGGATGTCACCATGAACTGAAAGCACTCAACAGACAGAATGCCACAGATATATCTGGGATAATACCTGTGTGGTGCACAGACAAAACCTAACAGCCAATCTTCCTAGTATCATACAGATAGGCCCACAGTTGAGAGCTATGCAGACAGACAGCATTCCATGAAAAAGTACCATGTACACAGAAATCCTCTAAGAACAGCAAGATACATTGCACACAACAGCACTACTCACGCTGGCTGTAGGTCTGGAACCTTACCCAAATGTGGATTTGGCCTGTGTCTGCAGGTTCTGCTGTAACACTGATGTCCACACACAGGAAGGATGTCATCCATACTGTAAAGGTGAAGGGACAACACCCACAGAAGGCAGCAATTTATAGTACAGAGTTGCTATGACAGTGGTTATCTGAAGTACTATACAGCAGGCTGCATGCAATTAGCTACTGGTGGGCACTGACTGGTGCAGAGGCCACCACCTGATCATGTGCAATACCAACAAAAGCATGCTACAATCTATTCAAAGCAGCTCAATCACTCTACTGGAGACTGAGAGAGGGGGTGAGAGAGAGAGAGAGAGAGAGAGAGGAAATAAAAACCTTCAAGAAAGTTCACAAAGCTCAGAGTTGTGTTACAGCAGAAACAACATAACAAGTATATGAAATAGATCTGCATTTACTGGCATGTAGTATATGAAAAAGAATAATAGGATGTATACTGTGAAAGGATGTATATGTGCCATCAGTACTTGTTCCTGTAATGATGTTGTGCTCAACTGCACTGGACAGTAGTGTCAGTCCCTGTGGGCAGTGGGACATACCTGTCAAATGTGCATACCAGCAGTGAATGGCAAAAATGTGACCCATGATATCTGTGTTCTGTAAATTACTGTGGCCAACGGCTGGTGGGGGTATTAATACTGCCATGATAGACACATGGGTGAGACACCACACCACCTGCAGGACAGTCATGTTAAAGTGTAGCAAAGCATGCCCAACTGCCATAGCAGTATAATATGCTTATCTAAAGTATGTCACCATATATACCACCCTAATGTTAGTCTGTGTTCACATGTGACACCTGTCTGTGCTGCAGCAAGGCAGAACAGTTCAACTGTGAAGTAAAGAGGGTACATGAGTGTGATCCAGATATTCATATGCACCCCACATACAGATACATATATGAGTGATACATATTCACAGCTGTGTATGTGTACAGGACCTCAGACAGTTATACATTCATATAAGTATATAAACAACACAAAATGATATCTACACATATATGCACATATGTGTATGTATATATATATATATATATATATATATATATATATATATATATATATATATATATATATACAGATATATATATATATATATATATATATATATATATATATATATATATATATATATATATATATATATATATACATATATATATATATATGTAAATACATGTCCCCTGCCATGACATGTGTGAGAGAACATCACACATCACTACACAACATACCTACACACTAGTACATGGCTGCAAGATGGAGTGTGGTGTGTAACCCATGTTGGGAACATATTGCAATTGTATGAGATGGTGGGATATATATGTTGGTGAAGGGTATTAGGCACATATTGGTATGTAGGTCTGGTTAGGTGACAAACAAGACAGCATACAAGGCTGGTATATGACACGTGGTGGTTAAACACTGTGGGTAGGTAGTTACATTTGGAATGTGGAGGCCATTGAGCCCCCACATGGGAACAAAGTGAACATGGTGCCCACCCATGGACAGTCATGACAGCATCTTCATGGACATAAAGGTGCCTGTGCTGTGCGCTGGGCAGGAGGGACATGCATGTCAGACCTTGTGTATGTGTACTGCATGCCTACAGGTGATGTAGCACATATCCCATGTCTCTGTGGAGCTCCCTATGCACAATACCTGCAACCTAGCTGGGTGAGAGACACATGTCTGTGTCTGCTCCATGGGGGGGGGGCACCATCCCCTGAGGTGGTTTCACATGAAGGTAGTGATGGAAAAGTAGATAATGAGGTTCCATGGTGGGTCACGGATGTGAAGTGGACTGGTAACATGTGCACATTAGGTTGGAGTGGTGTTCCTGCTGGCAAATAACCCCTATACATACTGGTGTATAACTGACATGGAATATATGTGGGCTGTAATAGTCCACACAGCACAAGAACATGTCCAACAGCATGTAGATATCCCCAATATCACAGAATGGCAGATGTGTAGCAATCACATAGCAGGCCTACCACATGCATATGTGGAAACAAAGTGGCAGTGACAATGGCATGCAGGTGAAATACCCTGTAACAGCCCAGCTACTCTAGTGTCACCACAGGGAGCATGTCTATAAACACATAGCAGAAAGTGTTGTACAATACAATATATGACCCAATGGTACACATTCCGGACACATACCACTAGCGTAGTGTGAACATTATGTTGGAGCTGATATGGTGGCAGGAGACTGATATGTGTATTGTATTATGGTAAACTTGACATATGAGTTGCTCAGGCATATTTCCATCATTATTTTTTTCAGGGAGTATGGCACACCTGGGAATCCTGCCTACAGTGTTGCTGAGGAGAAGATTATAATCACCAGCATCATCCACAACTATCAGCAGCTGTTCTCATGGACAAGCCAGGACCAGCAGGAGAGAACAGCCATGTGGACTGATGTGGTCCGCAGGGTGAATGAGGTGGGGGTGTACAGCCGTACTTATGAGCAGGTCCACCACCATTGTAGTGACATGCTCCGCCAAGTACATTGCCATGCTGCTGTTGTGTGGGGTGACCACCTTGCAACAGAGGGGGGGCATAACATCCACCCCCCCTCACCAGAGCGGAGGAGCTGCTTATGAATCTGATAGCACCTGCCCACCCGCAAGTGCTACAGACTTATGCAGTCATGGAGGTGGGGGCTACACACACACACCAGACATGGAGCATGCAGGTAAGGTTCCAGGGCATATCAGTAGACTGCTGTAGGGTATGCATCTGTATAGGTAGACCATGCATATGTGAGATGTGGGGTATGTTGATGTGTAGTACAGATAAACAGTAATTCATAATCTGTAGTACTGTGGACTTCAGCTGTTGTTGTACTATAATATTGCAGCCACCCTGTAGCAATGCCACAGCTGTGGCCAATGACATCAACTCTATCCCATCTCAATGTAGGTACCTGTTAAAGGAAAAATATACTTTAAAAATGATCAAAAGATGGTAGGTTCAGGTTAAGACACTTTAATATTGCAGCAAGGAGACAAAAATGTGCTAATACAGAGTTTGTCTAACCAGAAACAGGAAATACTTTCATTTTTATACATTCTTAAACTGGTTATGTCCTACCAAGCTGACGTAACAGATTACCACCTTTTTCATCATCATCTGCTGACCATCTTTCCCATGAATTTCTGCTGATTTATCAATTTTTATGTGAAACTTCCTGAGGAAAACAACATGACCTTGATTACTCCCAGTTAGATACATGTTATGTTACAATTCAAGGTACTATGGCTAATTCAAGTACAAAGCTAGCAGTTCATTTCTCTAATAATCCTGTCTACTTTATCTCTAAATTACTGCAGCTGCATGTTCCCATCCTTCGAACAGAGCTGATTGTCTAAAATCATTACATTTACAGAATATAGTATTGTTCATTCATTCGTTCCTGACCTAGCAGATAAGCACCTGCTTCTCAAGTACATTTCCAAAAAGGCATACACATGAATATTTCTGTGCTAGCAATTACTAGGTCAGATGGCAATTTGCAAGTTTCAGAAAACATACTGCAGTTTTCAAAAAGCATCTTTTTCAGTCTCATATGAAACTCAATTTGTATAAAATACAGTGCATGAAAAATAGAATGAAAAGTGTATTAAAATACTTGGTTATTAATTGGCATTAAGCATACACACATTAATACATATTTTTCTAACATTTCCCTCCTGTTAATACTTTTTTATTCTATTTTCAAAAAAGAATAAATAGTTTGCTTCTTTTCCTAACCTCTTCCACTCAGGATTTGCAGTTAAGAAAGTCATTCAGTTTAAACTTTTATGAAAGTGTTTCGCATTCTAGCAGCTCTTCAAATTCAGTACTTTGATACATAGTCTCATATACTGATATATCTATGAATTCTTTGATTAATTTCTTCATGCAGGGGATGTCACAACAAACACAAACTCCAATTAGGAGTAATCCCACCCCAATGGCAATCAGTATGTTCATAAAGATGGAACCCCACCCCCCAAATACACTCTGGAAAAAGTCTGTCAGAGGATTTGGGCCTGGCTTGGTCATGGCCGACACTTGCTGAAATACCTCGAGATGATCGTTAATTTCATGCTGATGGTCAGGAATAAATGCACAGCATTCTTCTTTGATTAAAGCGCATGTCCCACCCCTCGCTGCTAGGGTGAAGTCAAGAGCCATTCGGTTTTAGAGTACTACAGTTCTCATGGCATTCAGTTCATCAGTTATCAGTTCAAGAGCAGAAAAAGTTGCATTACTCATTACTTTGAGAAATTTCGACAGTTTTCTCAGCTTCCATATCGATTTAACTTCACCATATGCAGGTAATATACCTGCCCAGGATATGACAGCATCACTCAAGTCCATGTGCACAAGTTTGGTTCCCACATCGCGATGGTCTTTCCAGCCAGCTTCGATCCATCCCACTGGATTCTCATGTTTCTTAACAGTCTTTTTGGTCACATCTCGGATATTTCGAATATTTCCCTGAGGCCAAACTGCAGTGTGTGGGATGGCCGGAACCAGGTACCCCAAAAAACAACTGCCAGACCAATTCTCAGGTAACCATTTATATGCTTTTTTACCACACACAAAATAACAGTCCTCTACTTTAGTTGTTACTTTGTTACGAAATGACTGCCCTGCATGAAACATTTTCCTATCTATTACAGATAACTGTTTAAAAAGTACAGGATTGCGTTGTACCTGATCAAGAGTCTTATGCATAGATTTCAAAAATGAGTCATAATCTGTACTACAAGATCCACTCAAATCATTTGGTTTTCTATAACATTTATACTGTACTGTAACATTACACTTACTCCATCCCACTTGGATGGTGTCATTTTTGTAAAAACATACAATTCCTTTTTGTGTCACAGGCAACCACAGTGCTACACTATCATGTGCTTTAATAGCAACTGTGTCAAAAACCAGATTTTCCCAGGTCTCATTGACCCCTAGGGGGATAGCAGTCATCAATAAACCCCTGTATGCTGTTGGTATGGCCGTACAGACCCAGCAGTACGAAACATTAAAAGCCTCAGCATACACACTTGTAATTGCCTGATAAGTGTTAAAGTTCGGATGCCAGTCTATGTTCGGTTCATTACGTCTAATCAGTTCAACTTTTGTGGCAGGAAAAAGGAGTGTCCACAACAAAAAGAACAGCGTGATTAGCATAGCTATTAAAATGATCATACAATTTTTCTGAGGTTGCTCAATGTCTCTATTCACTCTGTACCTGGCCATTATGTTCTCGTTGTACAACAGTAACAAAGTTTTTGTCCAATTCAAAGTTCTTAACCAGTTTACAGTGCGTCAAATGAATCCAGGAAGCTCACTCTGTGATCTTGACTGCAGTGGGTGTCGACAGTAGTACCTGGTACGGTCCTTCCCACTTCCGAGAACTCCAATTCTTTCGCTTCACAGTCTTCACCCAGTCCCAGGTGCCTGGGGCTACTGGTGCTTCTGATTTCGGTTGTTCTTTATCTGAAACAGAATTTAACTGCAAAAGTTTGTTATTCAAAAATCGCCTCATATACCCTGCAAGTGAACTGTGAGCCTCCTGCTCTGCAGACATGAGAGGTTTCCACTGAGGTGTATAATATGCCCTCCCAAACAAAGTTTCAAAAGGAGTTAATCTCTTTGCATTTGGAACAGTTCTCATGCTCAACAGTGCTAAAGGCAAACAGTGCACCCAGTTCTTCTGTGTCTTGGTCATTAACTTCCTAAGCTTGTTCTTCAACACCCCATTGTGTCTCTCTACTAACCCTGCAGATTGGGGGTGGTAAATGCAGTGATTTTTTAACAATATCCCAAAATAACGACTAAGTTGCTGTACTGTTTGGTTCACGAAATGTGTACAGTTATCACTATAAATTTTTTCTGGTATGCCAAATCTGGGTATAATTTCTTTAACAAGGACCTTTGCAACAGTAGCTGCATCTGGACTTTTAGTCAGAAAAGCTTCTACCCATTTGGAAAACATATCTATAATGATAATGTAATACTTTTTATTCTCGCATTTATTCAATTCTATGAAATCCATACAAATAGTATGAAATGGATACGGTGGTGTAGGGAAACTCCCTTGCTTAGGCTTCAACGCCCCTTGTGCGTGATGCTTGTTACAAACATGGCATGCTGCACAAAAGTTTTGTGTAATTTGTAAATCCATAGGTTGTAAACACTCGATTCACTAACTATACCATCCCCCCTGTTGAGACATGGCTCTGCCCATGACTCAACAAAGCTGCATATCTAAACAAATTAGATGGCAAAATTGGTTTCTTTTCCTTGGAGATGTACAGTCCCTTTTCAAGGATTGCTCCTCGTTTTATCCACTTTTGTTTTTCTACGTTTGTAGTGTCTGCATTGTTTTTAACATTTCTAAATCTAAAGTCTCAGAGGGTTGTAATTCCTCACTCAAAAGAAAAGCTTCTGAGGCTGAAGCTGCTTGCTTTGCAGCTGTATCAGCCCATGCATTACCTTTTGAAGGCCTATCCTGTTGCTTTGTATGAGCTACGCATTTGCAAATAGCTACTTTTTAGGTAACTGAATAGACTCTAATAAATCTAAAATAAATTGCGCATGATTGATTGGTTTACCAGTAGATGTTATCATTCCTCTATTTTTCCACTGCTGCACAAAAACATGTACATTAGAAAAAGCATACTGACAGTCAGTATAAATGTTCACTTTCTTACCTTTTGCTAAGGTACATGCCCTTGTCAAGGCAATCAACTCTGCCGCTTGTGCAGATAAATTGTGTGGTAAAGATTTTGCTTCTAAAGTTTCAGTATCAGAAACGACTGCATACCCCACTAGGATCTGTCCTGTAGGACCCCTCCTGCATGAGCCGTCCACATAGTATGTCACCTCGGCATCATCCAAGGGAACATCCGTAAGGTCTTGTCTAGGTAATGTCTTTTGCTCAATCTCCTGCAGGCAGCAGTGCGGTTTGCCATCTGCAGGGGTTGGGAGCAAGGTTGATGGATTCAAAGTTGTGCATCGTTCACTTGTCATATGAGGTTGGCTAAACAGTATAGTCATACAGGAAAGATGTCTAGCAGGAGAAAGATATGCTACTTTTTCTTGCAGTAAAATAATTGCAACTGCATGAGGCACTCTCAATGTGAGAGGGTGGAATAACACTACTGAGGCCGAAGCCTGCACTGCCATTGCAGCTGCAACTACTGCTTGTACACAGTGGGGCAGGGACCACGCCACTGGGTCTAACTGTGATGAGTAGTAAGCTATGGGGCGTTGCTTGTCCCCATGTTGCTGTGTCAATACTGATGTCATATAACCCTGCTTACAGTCTACAGTTTGAATAAATTGCTTATGATAGTTTGGTAATTCTAAAACTAAGGATGATGCTATCAGTTGTTTCAGCTTGCAGAAAGCTGCTTCTGCTTCTGGTGTCCATTGTAATAAATCCTGTGCTGCCATCGGCTTTTTGAATATTAAATTGGCCAGCAGAGCAGATTCCAAGGCATAATTTGGTATCCAGCTTCGACAAAAAATAATAGTTCCCAGGAAGGACATCATTTCCTTCTTGGTAGTTGGTCTAGGTGCCTGTAATATTGCTGTTTTTCTATCTTCGTCTAATATTCTACCTTCCTTGGATATTACATATCCCAAGTACTTAACTTGTTTTCTCCAAAGTTGTAGCTTGTCCTTATTTACTTTGTGACCTTGAGTAGCTAAAAACTGTAATAATGCTATCGTGTCCTCTTTGCATTCTTGCTGGGTGGGGGCTGCCAGCAGGATGTCGTCTACATAAAGCAAAATCTGACTACCTCTCAGTGGGATAAATCCCGCCAGGTTGCTTGCCATTTCTCGTGCAAATATTGCTGGACATTCACAATATCCCTGTGGTAATCTTGTATATGTATACCACTTTCCCTGAAATGTAAATGCAAACCAATATTGGCTGCCAGGGTGTATCGGTATAGAGAAAAATGCATTACTAATATCTACCACAGAAAAATATTTTTGCTCAGGCTTTAAATCATTCAATAAGGTGTGTGGGTCTGGCACTGTTGGTGCCCTGGGTATAACTGCATTGTTTACAACTTGTAAATCTTGGACCATATGCCATTCCCCGTTTGCTTTCCTGACAGGAAATAAGGGTGTATTACATGGTGAATTAGGAGATTCTATTAAGACTCCTTCCTTAAGTAAGGCTGCTATTATAGGCTTGATTCCTATCTCTGCATCCTTTCTCAAGGGATACTGTCTTTTCTGGGGTCTAAATGCTGACTTTGGTGTAATAGTAACTGGTCCTGCTGTTCGTATAAGTCCTACATCTGATTTCCCTGTTGACCAGAGAATGTCTGGTATGTTTCGCAAGGCTTTTTCCTCTTCTTCTAATAAGAGTAATACTCAGCTATTCTCACTAGCCAGTGAATGCACAGCTGGGTGTGTCTGTGTAATCCAATTCAGTTTCTGTTTCTGTACTCCTTGTTTGGAGAGTTCTAATTCTGTCTGCTTTTCCCACCTTGTGACTTTTTCACCCAAGTCTGCCCATTTCAAATTTCTATTCTTAGTTAAGCTAACATGTAGCAATCTATTAGATTTATAAAGTGCTAAAAATTCCTGGGGCAATGAACAGCTTACTACGCTGTTTCCTTCTGCATCCCAATACAAATTTCATAACACTGGTCTGTTTGCATGGTTCTGAAACAATTCCTGTTCATAATCTTTATCAGGTCCTGGTCTATTACAGTAATATAACAATATAACAATGCAACAAATGCTGTTTGTCAGTGTCGAGGGAGGGGGACTTACAGATGGCTACAGTCATCAGTTCCTCGGTTACTGCCCCTGGACCAGTTGTAACTAAGTCCTGGCTGTACCAATAATATGTCTCACCCTCCGGTCGCACCACAAAAGTATCCATTTGTCGCTGTGCTTCCATACTCTGCATGGTTGGAACTACGGCTATGCCAAATATCTGCATTAAGTCTCTACCCAAAAGATTTACTGGGCATTTTGCACAAACCACAATTTTACTTCTCTGGGTCATCCCTGAAACGGGGTCTGTTATCGCTATGTCATGGGAGAGTGGCTCCTGATACAGCTGTCCATTAACTGCCTTCACTAGTATATAATCTGGTGATTCTGAATCTTCCGGTAATTTGGAAGGGTGTATCAGGGTCCGTGAAGCCCCTGAATCACACAAAAATTTGACTTCCCTCCTCTCTACCAGAAGCGTCACTTCCAGTTTTGTATCTGCTAAGTATAGTTCTAAGCTCAATAAAGCTAGATCCAAAATTTCATTTTCTTCAATGTCTGCAAATTCATGTACATCCTCTACCCCTTCTATCACATCCTCTACCCTTGCTATCACATTTGCATTTGTCTTTTCCTGCTTATTTTCATTCAATGATTCCTGACTATCATATAGTCATTCCTCATCTTCCTTATTTTCTGTAGTCACCTTCTTATTTAGCCTACAATCCCTTGTCAAATGTCCTTTCTTCCCGCACTTAAAACATTCACCTTTTTTCTTTCTTCAAAATCTTCTGATCGCTTGTCAGATTGCTTATTTCCCTTGGCCTTTTTCTTACCCTTTCTCCCAGTTTGTACTACAAATACTTCTGACCCATCTTCTGCCAAAAATACTTGAGTTTTCTTTTTCTTTTTACTATTAAAATGTCTCTCTGCATGTCTAGCATATTCAAGTAATGGCTGTAATCTACTTGTACGATGATCTACAATGTGCTTTGTAATAAAGCTGCTGATGGGAGTTATACTACTCTTCAAGAATGCATTCTTTAACTGTTGTTCATATGAGGAATCTTGTGTCTGATTTTCTGGTATCTGCATTCCGCAGTGGTTATTAAAACATTTTAACAGTCTAGCATAATATCTATCAACTTTTTCACCTTCCTGTTGAATGCACTGATTAATGCAAGTCCAATCAGCCCTAGGCTTCTATTTTTCAGAGATTCGGTCTGTCAGACCTTTCACTCTGCCATCCAGTTCTGCATTAGTATGTGGGAGTGGTCTAAGTTGTGCGTCACGAGGATTCCAGTCGCCACTGATCATGTGCCAGTCTGGACCTACAATTTGTCTAACTACTTTTTCTACTTCTTCTCCATTCAAATGGTAACTTAATCTCATACCCTGTAAGTCTTCTAAAAATTTTTGAAAATTCACTTTCGGGTGGGGAATTCCCTCCGTGGCTTTCCGGATATCTTCTGGTGTCCACGGTCTATAAACTAAAAGAGTCGGATCCTGTCCTGCCTGTCCTGCCTGAGGATTTGGTACTTCTATGAGTGGACATATCTCTTCTTCTCATAGCCTGTGATTTTCTATTTATTTCACTTAATTCAATCTCCCTCCTCAAGTCGCGTGTTCGAGACCTTGTCTCGATAGGATCCCTGACAAACAGTTTTGATGCTGTAGAAACAGCTGGATATAGCGTAGGTGGATCAACTTATCCAATCGCTTCATATTCTGGTAAAGGAAGCAGAGGGGGCAAAGGAGGGGCCGTTGCTATTACCAAGTTATTGTCTTCTTTGTCTAAGAACATTGTTTTTGAATTCTTTATTCTCTGTTCCCTGCGATTTGCTTCTTCAAGCCACCTATGCGCCTGAGGGACTCCTAACTGTCGTTGCTTTTTTAGTTGACCTCTCACGTCTATTTTTAATTGCTTAACAAGTTTCATAAGTGCTAGTTTATCTAAATTGCCATCGAATTTATACTTATCAACCCATTTTGTATAATACTTAACATTGTCTGCATGCTGTAATTGCATATACTTCGCGTCTTCAGTTAGAGGCGGGTCTCGGGAGCTTTTTGTACACTGATTTCCCATTGTTGCCTTAACTAAGCTGTAGATTGTTATGTAACCCTTTTTATCATGTGGTACCACAGTTCTATACCTTTTCACAGTTTATCTAGAATAACTGCCTACCTATTCTGTTTCCCTGATCTATGACAAAAACAGTAACCCCTTTTTCTGTCCCTGATCTGCACATGCAAATCTACCTGACAAAAAACAGTTCTGTAATTAGTCCCTGATCTTAAAACAGAAATAAGATAATTCCTCCTTACCTGACCCTCCATGAGTTGATCCACAGGATCATTGACTCGTCCTCCAATCCCAGATCAGAAACAGCGGTTGGCCTCTTTCGAACGACAATTCAGTCGGAGGTCTTTTAAAACAGAAGAGCCGATTTGGCCTCTTCTCCGTACGGATGCATGCCACTGGGCCCAATTCTGACATAGGCCTAGAGAGAGAGGTACCTTCCGGTCTGAAGGACCAAACTGTCAAAGGAAAAATATACTTTAAAAATGATCAAAACACGGTAGGTTCAGGTTAAGGCACTTTAATCTTGCAGCAAGGAGACACAGACATGCTAATACAGAGTTTTTCTAACCAGAAACAGGAAATACTTTCATTTTTATACATTCTTAAACTGGTTATGTCCTACCAAGCTGACGTAACAGATTACCACCTTTTTCATCATCATCTGCTGACCATCTTTCCCATGAATTTCTGCTGATTTATCAATTTTTATGTGAAACTTCCTGAGGAAAACAACATGGCCTTGATTACTCCCAGTTAGATACATGTTATGTTACCACTCAAGGTACTATGGCTAATTCAAGCACAAAGCTAGCAGTTAATTTCTCTAATAATCCTTTGTCTACTTTATCTCTAAGTTACTGCAGCTGCACATGTTCCCATCCTTCGAACAGAGCTGATTGTCTAAAATCATTACATTTACAGAATATAGTATTGTTCATTCATTCATTCCTGACCTAGCAGATAAGCACCTGCTTCTCAAGTACATTTCCAAAAAGGCATAAACATGAATATTGCTGTGCTAGCAGTTACTAGGTCAGAGGGCAACTTGCAAGTTTCAGAAAGCATACTGCAGTTTTCAAAAAGCATCTTTTTCAGTATCATATGAAACTCAATTTGTATAAAATACAGTGCATGAATAATAGAATGAAAAGCGTATTAAAATACTTGGTTATTAATTGGCATTAAGCATACACACATTAATACATATTTTTCTAACAGTACCTCTGGGGTACTAGCAAGGCAGAGGATAGATGTCAGTGAGTATGGTTCAAGGTTATGCTTGGCAATTCACTGTGCATGTCATAGCTAAGGTCTAGGTCATGTACACATCTAACACACCTACCCATAATGCATACTGTACATGTGCACTGACACAGCACACATCTCACTAATGGGATTACCAGCCTCAAACACATGCAATACACAGTCCATCTCAGACAACTATGGCTACACTCCAATGCACATTGCCCAGGCACAGCTGACATCTGCCCAACATACACAGCTATGTCATACACAGAGCAGTTGAACATGCTACATATAAAGACATCCCACTCCCTCTGCTAACACATGCTCCAGGATCCTAAACCTCATCAACACATTACACAGAACATACTGGAGGGATAGGGCCCTCTCATGGGGAATCCCCACACTCTGGATGGACTACCCATACATGTCAGGCAATGCTACTCATTAGCCTTCTTTACAAAAATATTTGGCAATTGGATGGGAAATGGGAAATTCACCCTGGGTAGTATGTCTGTGTCACAGCCTGACAGGGGCACAGGGGAATAACATTAATGGGTGGTGCATGGCTGGGAACCCCTGTGGCTAGGCTTATGTAGGCCCCAGGACCAATATACCAGTACTCACCTATGTGTACACACAGGCAACATCAGCCAGGCCTCAATCATGGTCAATAATGGTCTCTACACTCACCATAGGTACAGTACATTGTGTCTGTGGCCAGTCTAAAGGTAGTCTATCACTCATACATGCACCACTGATGATGACATATGTGAATACACATCAAGCATTCACTAAACACGTGTCCACATGTGCTCCAGAAATACACAGAGGCTGTGAACAGCAGAGGAAACACAACTGACACAGAGATACACATCCTGCAATGGTGTATACACCCGTGAGGTATGGTGCACAGTACATGACAGGGTGCTGAACAGATGCACAGCAATGCTGTACACATGGGTGCAGTGAGTTCCAGGGGGAAGGCCATCACCTACAAACAGAAGCCATGAATCACAGCCATTTATAATGTTGGTAACAGGGATTGACTACAGTTGCACTGCATACTGTTGAGCTCCACATGTCCTGCATGCTGACATGTGTGTAATTATAGGTATGTGTGTGATACTGCACTGCATCGCATGCTGCTGTGTGTGTTATGTGGGTGCGAGAGCTGTCTGGAGGAGTTTATGGGTTGTCATGTATGTCGACTGCATGTGTGTATGTCTGTGTGTGTGGCCATGTCTGCACACATATATGTGTGTGTGTGTGTGTGTGTGTGTGTGTGTGCATGTGTGTGCGTGTGTGTGCGTGTGTGTGTGTGTGTGTGTGTGTGTGTGTGTGTGTGTGTGTGTGTGTGTGTGTGTGTGTGTGTGTGTGTGTACTGTTAAGTGGGGTTGTACAGGTCTTATAGTCTGTTCCCTGTTTTCCCCTCACAGGTGGAGAGATAGGGCTGGCTCCCCCCCACAGGAAATCTGATGTCACTGATACAGACAGTGACCATGAATATAGGTGTGTTGCAGCACAGGAAGGGTCATCGGGGGCTGCTGCTGGGCCACCAATTGACAACCCACACATATCCTCCCCATCTACGCACAAAATCACACTGCCTCTACATACCTCATCACCGTTGGTCTTAGCTGAGGGACAGCCTATGGTTGGCATTGGCCAGAACAGTGTGGTATCTATGGCATGTGTATCAGGACACAGCAGCCATATCCAGATGTCTGGTGGGGTATCACATAGGCAGATGTTTAGGGGTGCTGGTCGGAGCACTGCTGGTCATCATGACCCTGGCAGACGTGCCACATCTATGTCAACCACACAAATGTTCCAGACTGTCATGGAGGCACAGACATGAATGGAACGGTACACCAGGCAAGGTGCAGAGGGCTCATTACTCCTCTGTAACTGACAGCATCCGTGACCTAGCAGGTGCCATCCGTAATTACACCGAGGTCATGGATAGACAGTGGGGTGAGACATTGGATCTCATCCACAATGTCATGTCCATGTGTCAGGACAGGACGGGATGGTTGTGACGGCCACATGGATGTATGCCAGCAGCACCAGCAGCTGGAGGTCACCATGGACATCCAACCAGTGACAGCCGCTCCCGTAGTGGCAGTACCAGCCCCAGCACTGTGGAGGGGGGATGTCCACAGACTGTCATAGCATACCACGTGCACCTGGCCTTGGCCAGTCCCAGGAGGGACCTGGATCCACTGGACATCTGTCAAACTCAGGAGACAGTACTCGGTCTGGCTTTGTACCTGATATTGCCTGTAGCACCCCTGCCAGGCACAGGTCCCGTGTCCATGGCCAGAGACAGTAAACTGCAATCCCTGCCAGGTACTGTCTGCAGCTGTCTCACAATTCCCTGTATAGGGCAGCCACATGGAGGAACTGTGTGCATGCAGACACACACACACACACATAAACAACAAACCTAGGCAACCACATACCTGCACACATGACATCACCAGTGGCCCATAACAGTACTCAGCCCCCTCACACAAAAACACACACACACACACACACACACACACACACACACACACACACACACACACACACACATGTTGTCAATTGTATGGCTCAGAATAGGCCTCTGGTAAACTAACAACACACCCTGTGCATATGATGACACCTGTGCCACTCCCTAACATCCGTAAAATCGATGCAGGGACAGGAGGCTAACATGGTGCTGATGCACAGGGTGACTGTACAACAGTGTAGTAATGGAATTATGTGTAGCATCTTGTCAGCAGTAAAGTGAAATGCTAATATCTTGGAAGGTGTAGCTGTACAGCCATGATGCATCATAGCTGTATTTAACAATGCTGTATTGTTGTCACCAGTATCTATTCTGATTGGTTTGTATATGTCCATGTGCCACATTGCTGATGGGTGTAGTTGTGTCAGCAGGCCTTCTACAGTGGCCATCTGTAAGTGTAGTGGGTGGTACACATGCCATGGCTGGGTACAACACACAGTGCCATTGGTTTGGATGCAGTACAGGTACAAGACCATACACATGGGGGTATGTCCCCATGCAGGTAACACATCTGTTGCACATGTAATCCCACAAACACAGGATAAGCACAACCACACAGTGCTATATATGCAGTCTGCAATGTGGGTGACATTGAACATGTTAACAGCAGGGTGTATATCCCTCTCACCATTCTACTGTGATCCTCACCTAAGTAACATATGTGTGCCAATGCCGGTGGCATAGCCCTAACCTTAGGAGGGTGTGAGGCGTTCAACTACTGTGAATGGTGTAAACAACAACTAACAACCTGATTACATACACTGTATAGTATAACAGACAGCTATGTGGGGGGAATAGATGCAACAGTAACTGCAATAATGGCAGTTGTGTCCACAACAGCCACACCAAGTGAATTATAGCAACCCAAGTAGTGCTGCACACCTCAACAGTGTGGAGGAGGGCATTGACACATCTATGACCTGTGAAGGACTGTATGTCCACAGGATGACACCTGTGGAATGTTGGCATATGCCAAGCAGTCCTGGTGGAAACATATTCTGTGAACGGAGGTAGATCCCTTAACAACTACACACATTTCTACATGTGGGATGATGTAAAAAAGCCTGCTATGATCTAAATAGGCATTGTGCACCTCCTAACCCTCATCTACACCTGTCATGATTGGGCAAAGGAGGTATACCAGGTCCAGGTTGTCTTCTCTGCCTTTGACAAGTCCAACATTGGCAGGGTCCCATGCGTTGAGATTACCAGTGACATTGGCCATAGGTTTATTGTTGATATATTCCATGTCCTTGCAGACCAGGGTAATCAGTCTACTGGGTGGTAGATCCCAGCTGATATGGTGGATTTTTGGTCGTCCCTACCAATATTGGTGAATCCATTGTCAGGTGTAGGGCTATTGGATCGTATGAGGGATCCCAGCTACTTACTGCACCTGCCCAGGGGGTTTCCCCAAGCATGACATGTCACTTGACTGTACTGCATGATATGTTAGTAATGCCAGCCTTACATCCTACAGGTGGGGTGGAGTACTGTTAACATGTACTGCCCTTGTCATGTAGGGTCCTGCTTATGGGATCTGCTAAGGTTGGTATTGTATTGCAGGCAAGACGTGTTTAGCTTGGGCAGGATACCTATCCTTGCCAGATGCATGTTGTTTGGGTCTCTCAAACCCATCAGTGGTGCATGTGGACACATATGTTGTAGTTACGTTCCCAGTTCCATCTACAGATGTATGTCTATATATACCTACATTGATATATATGTGTTCACCTTTGACAGGGAGACAATCATTTCTTCGAACGGCCCTTTCTGCAAACGGAAAAGACTAACCCATAATTTCTTACTACACCACAGTTAAAACACTGCAGTTCTAAAGGCACCTTTGCTGACTCTCAAACTGCAAGTTGGAATACATATTGTAATGCTGGGGGGCATGCCTCTCTGCACCCCCCTCTGGGGGGCTGGGCCCCCCACAACACCCCTACTGTGATATAGTAATTCCTAGTTTGCACCACAGTGGGGATAAGCAATTATTCCCCATCCCCACTATAGTGGCATCTGCAACCAAATTGCCTAATCTGCAATGAGCAAATGCATACTGACATTCGCTCATTGCACATTCGATGCATGTATTGCAAGATTGTGCAATGCTGAGAACATACTTTTGGCTTTCCAGCTTTCAGACACATGGATTTCTCCCTTTGAAAGGTGAGCTATATATATGCTGACATATATGCATTCCTAGTGCTGTATATATGTGGACATGTAGATATATACATATATATCTACGGATGTATGCATATCTATGTATATATGTATTTATTGGTTTATCACAGCAAGAGGTTCTCCCATTCGATTCTCGGCTGGAGCGCCTTCTGTGTGGAGTCTGCATGTCCTCCATGCAGTCGAGTGGCGTTCGAAAGACATGCGTAAATGGGGGTGCCTTTGTTGAAAGTTGGGTGTCGAGATGACACCTCAGCACCTTAAAAATCTACTGCCAATCATTAGCGGACCGGAGTTCCGCTGTGGCAACCCCTAACCGGGAAACCGGGAAAAGCCGAAAGAAGAACAACAGCATTGGCTTATATATATATATATATATATATATATATATATATATATATATATATATATATATATAAATATTTCTATACCTATATCTACATATATAGCTATGTTATATCCATTTAAAGATGAATATATATATATATATATATATATATATATATATATATATATATATATCTGTATATACATATACATTCCCTGTAGTGTTGTATACCTGGGCTGGATAATATGTATATGAAAACATCATGATTATGCATATCTGCCATGGCTTAGTGGTAACTCACTTTGTGTATGGTGTGCAGGGTCCTGGTTTTGAGCTTTACAGGAACTGTTTATTTTTTTGCTGGGCAGAACACACAAACCTGCTTACAACTGCCTTAAGGTGCCTTAATCACTCTCTACCCAATGGGCCATGTTCTGCCCAGCAACAAAATAAACAGTTCTTGTAAGGCTCAAGCCAAGGAGCCTGCACACCTTAGACAAAGTGATGTACCACTAAGCCATGACAGGTACACATACATTCAATGTTTCAGAAACATATCAGCCAGTCCTGTCTTGCAACAGTACAGAGAATGTATACTAACATCTAGATGTCTGCGTGTGTAACTATAATGCAACCTTAACAGCTACAACATACCCATATATATATAGATATACATCTATATATATAAATATATATGTTGTTTTACTAACTCTATATACATATATATCACTGTCTATGCACATATACATATATATCTGTTAGAAGATAAATATATCTATATAGGTATATATGGCTATACATCTTTAGATAGCAAATGCAGATTAACAAATACACCTATGTCGACATTCACCATAAATGGGGTTGAGAGGCCTCACACACTATATGTCTTGTAAGAATATGCATCCCCCCACAGCCAAACACATTCTCCCTGCAATACACTACCAAGTACAGTCTGCCTCCCATAAGACATGTAATATGTGGAAGCCATCAATGTATATATATAGATATAAATATATACATGTGACTACACACACACACGCAGATATATGTACAATAAGATACATATGTAGGAGGTGTACACAATATGGAACAGCCACTATGCCTACAGTTAACACCTGAACAACTGGACACTGTATGGGCGACACATACTAATGTCAATCATTGCCTGCAACATATACCCATAGAAAGGTCATAGGAAAGACACCACACATAGCTTTGCAGAAATGGGAATCCTTGAATTGTGTGCTATAACAGTTCTATATGCCATATCATATAGCTGTTCAAATACTGACAACCATATAAATGGAGTACTGCAACTGTGAAACAGTTACACTAATACAGTAGTCTGGAAAGGTTCTCAACCTTTGCTGTCCAGGCCAAGCCTTTCAGAATGTACAATAGTGCAGATAGACTGGGCCACAGAGTACCACACAATCAATAGTATGTACTGCAGGTGTGTAGTTCAGCAGCCTCTATCTACACTCTGTTCAAACTCCATAGGAGGTAAAGACTTTTTGTGATCAAATGGGTTTTACCCAGTACATAACAAGGCATAACGCACAGAACAGTTTGTATGGCAGGAAGCAGTAGGCTTGCAGTACCCCAAGTCATGTAAGTAATGTCAATACAGGTGGAGTATACGGTACTGTATATCCACCTGCCTTGTGGCAGCTCACCCCTGATACCCCCACATTTTGTCACAGCTTAGGTCATTTATGGTGCTCCCCACCTAGACTCAATAATACAAGCCCACATACCACTGTTATATACACTGGTCTCTGCAGTGCATAAGGTCGCACATGTGTTGTGTAGCTGATGCCCACACATATATGGCCCCAGCCCCATTGTATGTGTGGGGATACAACAGCAGTGGACTAATGGCAGCAATGGCAGTGTGATAATCTCACAGCCCACTACAGAACAACCCCCATAAGCATGACATATGTGCAAAGCTTGGTATGTAGATGGGGGACAAAGGCTGGAACACAGGCACATATGTGGAACACTGCTGCCATACAGTAAGCAAGGTGCTGGTGTTACAGGATAGTCTGCGACATACCCTTAGTCAGGGAATTGAGGTTAGATATAGACATGGATGTAGCCATGTACTGATAGCATGCAACACACACACTGCCAGTGTAATATCTGACACAGGACCTGTGTGGTGGACGGACAACACATGATAGGCATACCTCTGTCCAGCAAGAGGTTAGGCCCACAGTAGTGATCTATGCAGACAGACTGCATTCCAAGGTACACTAGTATGTACACACACACACACACCCTGTAACACCAGTACTATGGAAAGCATTACACAACTCTACCCACAGTCTGTCTGTAGTTCCTGATCCTCCTACAAATATGTGTCTGCTCTGAGTGTGCAGGTTCTCCTGTAAGAGGTATTGCTACCTGCTGCCTATATCACTGATGCCCACACACAGGACGGATGTCCATCGCACAGGATATGTAAATGGACCACACCCACATGCTTTAGGGATTTATAGTGGGTGGTTGCCATGACAGTGGTAATTCAATGTAGGACACGTGTAATTATATATATATATATATATATATATATATATATATATATATATATATATATATATATATATATATATATATATATATATATATATATATATATACATATATATATATATATATATATATATATATATATATATATATATATATATATATATATATATATATATAGCTATCTGGATAAGTATATGCACATATATTTCCACCATATGTCCGGGACATGGAGTGTAGCTGTATACCATCCCCTACAGTCCCAAAGACGTAGTGCAAGGGGATGACAGGTATGTATAGCAGGTATATTACTAGCCTGTTGCTACTGTCATTGGGATTGTCTTTACAGACATGGTGTGTGTGGATGCTGACATCTGCTTATAACATGTGTGCCATGGGCTACTAACAGTCATTCTAAGGAAATCATTGTAAGGTACAGCTGCTACCATGTAATACCCCTGTGGAGTGCAGCAGAGATATTGGCCACTATATGTGGAACTTCGTACACACCCTGTACAGTCCAGAGGCATACACATGATCCCTTAGTGCACCACATGTGTACCAGGCCTGACAATATGGATGTAGACAGCCATGTAGATAGGTATAACACATAACAACTGTTATACATTTGGCACCATAGGTGTTGGATTCACACACTCCTGTCTGGCCTGACACATAATGACTGCTGGTACAGGAGTGCCATGGACACATACCACCCACTAGATATTGACATACATCTATACAGCATCCCACTGCTCTGTCTGACATACATGACATTTAAGGAGGCCCAGCATCAGTACATCTGGCAAGTGTCTGCACATAACATCCCACTGGTTAAGTAAACTAAGCTGCTAGGCATGTAACAATGCACTGTGCGGGCTACAGGCAGACAAGCTCAACACTGGCCTACATCTCGTATGGGGTAATGCACATGTACCTTATATATAGCAGGCTTGACAACCATGTCACAGCACAGGGTTAGATACACCTGTGTGATAGTGCATAACCACAACCAATGTGAACACAGCCACAGCCACATATGGTAAGCTAGCATAATATTACAGTATATGGACTATCTGTTCTACACCAGCCTCATATGTGCCACTCACAGAATGACCCCGCATATACTGGGCTGCTACACAGTTTGTTATGATGGCTGTCTGTGTTATGGGACATGTGTGTGTATTGCCCTACAAACATTTACGGCAAAACTGTACCATACAGTGGTGCAGCATGTATCATCTGAGAGAAGGGGAGCTAGAACAATGACATCTATCACAGTCTGTACACAGGCTAAAGTACATATTAACAATACACACACTGCCAACATTCACCATCACCACACAGACCTCAGTACTGTACAATCATTCACAGAATGTCCAGCTTATGTCATGAAATATAACCACTACTGTAAATGATGTGTAGCAATATGATATATCATTGGCTTGTTTTCAGATATGATGACAGTATTTATGGTGTACAGCACATATGCACCACTTCATGCAAGCCATATGTACAAAGGTTGACAGAGGTGTGGCTGACAGCACATACACATGGCCAGTATAGACATGTTGCTGTGATAACCTCATACATTTTCCATTGTAACAGGGTTTGTTGCAACATATGTCCTATTAGGGATATGAAGTCAGTAACTGTCATGGCCTTCATCTACAGACTGCAATCCTCACACTACCTTCTGCATTCCACAGAGTAATGCACTGTGGCTAACACATGAAACCATAGGCACAACACTGCCCAGTCTGCAGATGACCCTGCAGATGGGGATTTCTCATATACATGGAACTGACATGGGAGGTATTGCTACATGTATGATAGGCGTATCCAAACAAACACTGTTAAACCAACATTACTCCAAATGCAGTATAGCAACACTTACAGTCTGTAGTCAGGTCAGGCACATCCCCCTCCTGTTGGTTGCCCTCTTTCCACAGTGTATGTTGTTAGAGGTAAATCCCCAATCCATCTGGGATGCTGTTTGCCAAACATCAAATCTAGTTCCTGCTCACAGTGACTGCAAAGGCCCAACACCACCATGATGTTCCTAGGTATTGGAGTGTGTTTCCATACAATAGGCTATGGGAATGTTGCCACAGCTGTTCCACATGCAATCAGCTAGGGGAGGGCTGCAATTCATGCAGAAGCCATCCGCTGATCAAGAGTATCACATAAAATACACATGCTGCTGCCTAAGCAAGGCAGGTGTGGGTCTCCACATCTGCCAGAGAGTGAGTGGGGGAGGCAGACAGAGGCAGATATATGTCAGGGAGGGGTGGGAGGGTACAACTGAAGCATGTTTGTGTCACACACCTACCAGCACAGGGCATCAAACCCCCGACAACTATGTAGTGTTATCACAGTTCGATGCTGTTATTGGATGCATCACATGGGTTACCCAATGTGGAGCACTCAGAACATATATGTGAGGGTGAGTGACATCTGCAACAGGGATACGGTAGATATATGGTAGGTGTCGCACATGTGCCTGTCTGCATGAATAGGTGCCAGCGTCAACACAGGCACACTCACACAGGGACACACACACATTGACAAACTTGGCAGGGTCAGGAGTGCAACTCATCAGTAATGGGATTGCCACAACACATCAACGTACAGGTATCACATGCACCACATGGGTCATATGGAGGCCGTATGGGCAAAGAGTATGAGGAGATGTCAGCCATCCGACAGCATGCTTCAGTATGCCCTGGAGGGTTGTAGTGAGTGTGGATGTGGACATACGCACCATACAAAACTCACATGAACACACAGGGTGCCAGTTCTGACATGAATGGACGCATGTCTACACGGGTGTGTGGTGGTCAACTGTGCCAGCAGGCTGTACACGGGTAGGCAATGGGTATATCATGGCATCAGGCCACATGACAATGGTCTGCATTGTGGCTCAGGCCTGTAGTTATTGCATTTGCCCACACAGGTGTGTATTGCATCCCCCATCCAGTCAGCTGGGTGACTATTGTGTGGGCCAGTGCTGCATACCACATGCCATGTATGTGTTCCTTAGTCCATGACATGGATGGTGTCTGGGATGTTCACACCTCCAAATGCATGTACAGTGACATGTGGAACTGTACCTGGGCTGTCTGGCCCATGTTGTGAACACAGATTATCATCAGATGTGCCAGTCTTGCCCACCTGTGGCAGGAACTTGTAATGGGCAGCAGGTTTACCCTTCACCTGCATTGATAGCATGCCAACAGCATTCCCTGATGCCAGTGTCATCTGTCCATACAGGGCATGTTGTCAGGCATGGTATGTCCATTGTGAGTCACATGTGAAGGCACCACAGGTGGTACAGGTGTCCATTGTGGAACATGATGGAGGTGCACTGCCTGCATGTACATGCATATTGGACAGATGGGCAGGGTGACGTGCCCTCTGTAGCCCACTGCTATCTCTGCATAGTTACTATCAGTGGCCAATATGCAGTGTACTAACCACATATTGGCTGTTGCCTAAGCATGTGTGTGTGTATGACACATGGGTTGAGTGGGTGCTCTGGGTAATAGTGGGGTTGCTAATTCAGACTGGCTGGCCTTGATGTCACATGTATGGGTATGGCTTTGCACCCCAGTCTTCCAGCTAATTTACATATGTTATCCCTGTATGGTTGACATTGTGATATACAGTAGGGCCACCATAAAAGTAATGAGCAAAACCGCCTCCCCATTGGCCACATGTGTCACACACTCCCCTCTACACAGGATATGAGTTACACAAACACACAGTTGTCATGTCTGGGAGTTGAACCCCCTTCCTAACTAGTTTATTACACTACAGCCCTAACCAGTTATAGTATGCACCATGGACATTACTGGAGTAATTTTCCCCAAAGGTGTATTTCACAGTGACTGACATCAGCAGGATTACCAAAGTAGGGCATTTCACCTGTACTGCGAGTGACTTGCCTAAAATGCATTGCTCCCTACACAAACAGTGAGACATACAAAACATCCACAACTATCATATGTGGGTATAGAACCCCTGACGAAGGCCTATATTACACTACAGCATGGAGCAGTTATAGGTTACACCACAGGGATTACAAGTAGTGTTTTCCCCAAAGTTGTATTTCACAATGAATGACATCAGCAGGATTGGCAAAGTAGCACATTTGAATTGTACTGCAAGTGAGTAACCTATGATGCATTGCTCCATACACAGACATTGAAACACACGCAAAACATCCAGAACTGCCATAGGTGGTGATGGAACCCTACCACAGTTCTAAATCACACTACAGCAGTGCACAATTACAGGACCTACTACAGACATTACTGGGCTATGACTTTCCCAGAGGTGTATTTCTAGGTGAGTGATGTCAGCAGCCTTGCCAAAGTTGGGTATATGAATTCTAAGGAATGTCTGTGACCTAAAAAGCATTGTTCGTCACTCAGTCATAAACAGACAGAAACACACAGATTCTCACACACACACACACACAATTGCCAAGTCTGGGGTTAGAACACCTACTGAATTACTTTATCATACTACAGCAGTATGCAGTTACAGGACACGCTATGGAGATTACTGGATGAAGATTTCCCCAGAGGTGCATTTCTAGGTGAGTGACATCAGCAGCCTTGCCAAAGTTGAGTATATGTATTATACGGGGTGTGAGTGGCCTAAAAAGAATTGCTCTTTGTTCAGTCAGACACACACACACACACACACACACACACACACACACACACACACACACAGTTGCCAGGTCTGGGGTTAAAACACCTACCTCACTAGTTTATCACACTACAGCAGTGCATAGTTACAGGACGCACTACAGAGATTACTTGGCTTTTATTTCCCCAGAGGTGTATTTCTAGGTGAGTGACATCAGCAGCCTTGCCAAAGATGAGTACATGTATTGTACGGGGTGTCAGTGGCATAAAAAGCATTGCTCTCTACTCAGTCAGACACACACAGTTGCCAATGTGGGGTTAGAACACCTACCTAACTACTTTATCACACTACAGCAGTACGCTGTTACAGAATGCACTACAGAGATTAATGGGCTATAATTTCCCCAGAGGTGTATTTCTAGGTGAGTGACATAAGCAGCCTTGCCAAAGTTGTATATATGAACTGTACAGAGTGTGAATAGCATAAAAAACATTTCTCTCGACACAGTCAGAGATCGAGAGACATGCACACAAACACACACTCACACAGTTGCCAAGTCTAGGATTAGGATTTCTACCTAACTTGTTTATCAGTACAGCAGTACTTAGTTATGGGACGTGCCATGCAGAGTACTGAGCTACAGCTCTCCCAAAGGTGTATTTCACATTGGATGACCTCAGCAGGCTTGTCATGATACTGCTATGGGGAGGGCAGTGTGTGTGCATGGGCCGTAACCCATTCAGGTAGGGGTTGACATGCCACATGCGGGCACACACGGGGTCATATGCCACAGGTACGTGTATACAGCTACTAAGTAACTACTTTCTTGTACAGTCATGTTGCACAGCTGGTGCGTGCAACACACCGTCATGCTGACAGATGCTGATGGCTAGTATCTGCAGTGAATTACACCTGCACCTCATGTGTTTGGGGCCCTTTGGCTGTGTGCTAGGTGGGACAGGCCCAGATGGCTCCTTGCCATGGTCACCCTCTTCAACACATCTGTCTGTCTACCTTTGGCTTATTATAGTGTGTTGTCTTTACATATATGTCTGTATTCCTATCCACTGTGTGTGCAAGGCAGAAGTGGTGCATACTGACATGTGTCTGCACTAAGAACTGCGACTGCCAGATATGGCTGGTCCACTGTTGTTTGCTGACATGGCCTTCATGTGTTTAAGTGTGTGAGCATGCTCAGTATGGCCTTTCAGTATGTTGTTGACTGACATTGCCTTCATTCCTCTAAGTGTGTGAGCATGATATTGCATGTGTGGATCAAGTACAGGTAGTTTGTACTACGGTGCTAACCATTGTGTTGTTCACTGACAGGTAGCATGCTGTGTCTGCGGGGTATCCATCGGTCATTTGGCATTGACTGCTGCAACATTTCTGCATAGCGGGGGGGATACCTGACTGATTCTACATTTCTACATGGGGGGAGGCACACCTGACTGTTACTATAAGGGTGCATAGGATGGTGGGGCACACCTTACACTTTTACACAGTTGCTATGACTGTACTGGTATGCCAGGTACACCATTTCAGTCTGTAGTCTTACCTATCGTGCTGGCTAGAGGCATACCAGTGTACTACAGATCGTAGCTTTTACTACCTACATATTAGTTTCTTACCTCATAGCCTTCACAGCTGACATCCAACTGGCTGGCCTGCTGTAGTCTGTCTGTATAGGGCTGGGGTAGGGGTTACCCATGGGGCTCATTCAGAGGCCATAGTACAGCATTTGTTTGTGTTTGTCTACACCTATCCTGCTGTCTGTGACTGTTCTTGGGTATGTGACCCCCCTGACTGGCATGTGTGAGTCACTTACCTTGTGGGTGTCCCAGTATTGATGGTGGTGATGCAGTGCTGCCTATGTCAGATGCACATAGTACACTCCCTATACATGGTTGAGCACAGGTAGTGTCATGTTTGACATCCCTTTTACTGTATGTGCGAGTTGGAGAGAGGTGTCATTCCCTGGGTCCCTACTGTGTCAGTGCATGTGCTATGCGTTGCCTCTTAGCCAAGGCCAGGGCATACTGAGCACACCTCCTTCTGCCTGCTGGAGCAGGCTCAGGTTGTTCCTTCTCTGAGTCACTCTGTGCCTGTGCAGGCCTTGGCACTGGTGGGGGGCTGTGTGGCCCTGCCCCATGCTGTTTCTGTTGCAGCTATTTCCACAGGATCATATTGTGTAGCATGGCACATACAAGCACAATTTTGGTACATGTAGTTGGTGAGTACTGCAAGGCTCCACCGGCTGTGTGCAGGCACTGGAACTGTGACTTGAGCATCCCAAACACACGCTCTATTATATGCGTGTGTGTCACTATGGAGTTCTTGTTCAGGTGTGTGTGCATTTCTGATGGGTGTCATCAACCATGGCTCCAGTGCGTATCCAGCATCCCCCACTAGGTGACCGTGTGGGATGTCTCCATTGGCAAATATCTGGTACAGCTGCATCAGATGCCAGATGTGGGAATTTTGGTAGCTTCCAGGGCAGCCAGCACACACATTCATTATTATGCCCTGGGCATCACACATGACCTAGCAGTTGATGGAGGAAAGCCCTTGTGGTTGATGTAGACCCTACCCTGCTCACCTGGTGTTGCTTTAATGCGTATGTGTGTACAGTCTATTGCACCCACTATCTCAGTGTATTCTGCTATCTGGTGGAAGAGACGCACATTGCTGGCAAACGCCTCACGGGTGATGGGGAAATATATATGCTCACCGACATGTGCTGACAAGGCATCCGGGAACTGGTGGAGTACCCTGGATGCTGATGCCTGTGAAACCCCCATCATATCCCCTGTTGGCCTTTGGAAGGTACCTGTAGCTAGTATTCTTAGACCTACACATACTTTGGTATCCACTGGGGTGGGTTCCTCTCTGTTAGTTCTGTGTGTGAGGCATGGACAGCACAGCTCAACAATTTGCTGTAGAAGGTCCCTGTCCACCCTATAGTGCTCCATTATCTCCAGCTCATGTAGCCCTTGGTAGGTTACCCTGGGTCTGTACACTCTTCTCCATCTCCTCACTGTGGGTTGCTCAGCAGCATTCACATCCTCACCACCCTCAGCCTCTTGCACATGCTGGTTTATGATAGCAAAATCAGCCACTAACATTTTTCTCTTGCTTTCATTTTGTAAAATTTCCTCATCTGTATACACCGGTGGTGCAGGGTTTTTTGGAAAAACAAGGGGGAAAGGTGTTTGCATAGTTTATAGTGGTGTGCTGGGCTGGGCTGGTCTGCTGCCTGTGTAACTGACTGATTCTGATACATTTCACCTGTCAGCTAAGCTAGTTCTCCTTGATTACCTTCCTACTGCTGTTTTCCCTTCCCATTGCCTCCCTGTTTAAGCCCGTGTGCGCGTCTCATAAACAGAATGCTTATATGTGCATAGAGCTGCTTTTTCCTGGTTTAACTTCCTTTTTCCTTCCTGTAGGACCTGGTGTGCGGCACGCACACCCGCTTACACTTTGTAAAGTGTGCTAGGCAGGTTTAGACACACCCCTAGCTTAGCTGTGCTAACCTAGGAGCAATCCCGAGCCACAGGTGTCCAGTCTGTTTACAGTATGCCTGACACACACCCCCATGATGTCATCTATATCATAGTCTTGCACCCAGCTATTTATACTCTTACACTCTTGGGACCTGCCTCACACCCTGGGAAAATCTGGGATTCACTAACCTTTCCCTCATTTGCATAGGATTGCCTACTAATACATAGTTACATGTCCCACACTGAGCCTCCCCCCTTAGCAATCACTACTCTCTGGCCAAGTTGTCTTTTGCCTGCCATTGACTTGCATGACAGAATACTGATTTTTTTTGAATGCTCATTTTCAGTTTATTTTATTATTTTCCCCCAGATCCCATTTGCGTGCCGCTGCCCTATGCTTACACAGCTGGAATTGGCGAAAAAAAAGATTAAAGTTGTTTTATTTATTTTTTTTTATGGTTTGCAATGCCAATGGCCTTCTACTTGGCCATTGCCATGCTTCCTCAATAATATGCAGCCTTTATTTGTAGCTGCCATAGCTCTGTTTTGGAATTTGCAGAAATGTACTCGGTTAGTAACCGAGTACATTTCTGCAGATTGCACTTGTCTTGCACGAACTATTGCAAGCTTCCTGGATTGCAATATCATCTCATTTGCATGGATTTCTCCAGCAAATAAGGTGATTTGCATACCAGAGCTTAGTCCGTGCAAGATTAGTGCTGGAGCTCTCGTGCACACCCCTGCTGGCTGTTCCTGGATCGCACAGCAGACATATTGCCTGCTTGAGCTACTGCACTCGTCTTGCACTCCGTGCAGGCATTTGAGAATACAGGGGTATATGTTGGTGGATGGAGTAAGACTACAAGTCATCTTGTTGTGAACAGACTACTTGAATATCATATCAGCAATGCAGTCTGACATGTTGATGTTTTCTTCATTACCATTTTTCTGGAAAGAGTTCCCCCACTCTATACTATGTAGTTCATTTCTTAATAATACCTTCAAACATTTTCCAGATAAGAAATTTAACATATTTTCTGAGTATAACCCAATATTTTGTTTCTAACTTATGAATGAGTTTAATTTAATCACATTTTCCCTGAGAAAAATATTTGTTTTTAGCACCTTTGTTAAATTATTCTTAAGCTGCAGGGAAACATCCATTAACAGAAAAGAAAACAAATCATATTAACATTTATATCCATTTACATGTATTATACATCACATAGCTTTTATTTCCTTGTAACTATCATCAGTTCAACATTATATAAATTGCTGATTTCCAGCCTTCCCTTAAAACTCACACAACCTCATCCTAAACATTATTCTGCATATATTGCCCCTACAATTTGTTCGATATCATTTGCTCCTTCCACTTTCTAAAGATCCTTCTTCCAGTTCTTTTACCTTTTTTATAATAGTCAGTACTTCAAATGCAGTTGTTTTAGAATTTGATTTCCATGTTCTAGTAATTGCTTTTTTTGGCAGTCACCAGTTAAACTTAACAAGGCCTTTCTATGTCTAGGCAATTCAGATCCTTTGTTTCAGCTCATAGGATCATGGGATCACAGGAGATTACTAGGCTATCCACCAGAAGGTCATTTTAAGCCTAGCTGTTTCAACCTAATGTAATACCATAGAAGTACTAGTCAAGACCCAATATTGCATTAAATGATGACTGCCCATGGCCAGGAGGGTTGTAGACACTATCCCTGGCCAGATTTTATGGTGTCCCATCCACTCATCCAGATTCCTCTTGAACAGTATCATAGAAGTACTCTGTTTCCTGTGAACTGGTAGCCTGTTCCAAAAAGGTAAACAATCATCAACCAAGATGGGTTATGAACCCACAATCTCCAGCTCTGGAGGTTGATGCTTAGACAGTAAGACCACTGGGCTCTTTCTCTTAAGCTCAAAAAAATAATTTTCTTAGTTACAGATTAACAGCCATTTGCTCACCCAATATTCACTCTGTAGGGAATTTTTAAAATCTACCAACTTATTACACTCCCAAAACATATGTTCCAAGTTACCTCTTTCTTCCCCATTACACCTCCAAGGATTCTGAGGAAGTCCATGTTATATTCGGATGAAAACGCTTAATTTTTTTGTTTCAATAAACTGAGTTTTTGGTTACAGCTCAGTGAATGGAGTGTAGTTTCACTAATCGAGCTGGCATTGGAGAATTCAAATACTACAACAAGTAACAATTTGAATAACTTACAGAAAGCATCAGCAAACCTCAGGAAACATAGCCAGGCCACAGACAGTACGGATCTTTAGTATATTCAGCCAATACTGATGGTACCTTTGTTAAGAAGCATCATTGAAAACATATCCATAACAGCAACAGCACATGTTTTTAACAGTTTTGTGAAGAGGCATGAATTAAGAAATATCCGTAAGATCAGCTTCCCTTACTAGATATGGATAATGTCAGAATCCATAGGTTTCTGTAGTTACACCACAGAATGCAAAGCATGACCACTAAGAATTGCAGATAATCCATAAATCAGCCTTCATATACTGTTAACATTTGCAATGGAAGTCTGTTTATATTAACTGCATATCAGACTGAAATCAATTACTTAAAATAACAACACCCATATGCATAAAGTTCAAGACAACATCTCTCCGGTAACTTCTAACTTCTGTTGAAGACAACATTTTGAGTAACAATTAATTCAAACTAACTTTAAGAGTTTTACTAATCACCAAAACAGAATGCAACTTTCACTCTGAATCGCAGAATCAAAGTGCACCTAATGTGCATCCACCTTTAAGTACCATTTGTGCCATACATAATTAATGAGGGTCATTAAAGTTCAAGTTTTTGGAATCCCATTCATGCATATCCACATAAATTGGCTTTATGCACTGAAACACCCAGGTGTACTATGTAAACACCCAGTAGGTAGCAATAAATGGTACTATGCATGGGGCATGCCTGTTATCTTCCAATGATCTGAAAACATGACATCAGAACCACTTTCAAATACTGATTTTAATACATTTACTTATCAGACCATTGGTAACAGTGAACTGAGTGGTACTTCAGCGAACATTTGTCTGTGTTTGTATTTTCTGGACATCTTCAACTTGAGGATCATGATGGCTATTTTGAAGAGGCTGAGATATGTTTGTGTGTCCAAATGGACTGACATACAAATGATCCAGATGTTGGCCATGTACACCAGACTGGAGCAGAGGGTGACAGCCAGATCCAGGAACTTTCCCATGATCAACACATGGAACTGGATCATGATGGAGCATCGACAGAGGACAGGGATCTACTGCAACGGAGTGCAGTTTCATCACCGTTATGATGACCTGCATAGGAGGGATGCAGAGGAGCTTTGAAGGAGTGTTGCTGAGGTGTAGAGGCAGTCCGTAGATCCCTATAATAAGTGTCAATATTCTACACATACCTGAGCATTGATATGGATTTTACAGATATTCCTCTGTAAAATATATATCAGACAGATGTTTTTATAATCATATAATAGCTGCTGTGACAATTAACTCATGGGGATAATACAATGACTTACAGTAGTAAATGCTGTCCTATTAAATGTGGGTTTGATTCCCAATGTTGTCAATTTATTTAATAATGTTTATATTATCCATAATTACATCACTTGTACATGTACACATGTTTTACAAATTCTGACTACATCATTTCACATAGCACTGTCCCTGTGCATCACAGACAACTATAACTTCTAGGCCGTGAATGACTGTGCACTTCATAATTTTCTGTTATAGTCCTACAGTATCAGCTGCTGTCCTGTTGAAACAAAAACATGTATATATCTTCATTACATAAATCCTCCTAGGAAATAACACAGACACATTTATTTAATCTGAAAAGTAGTGCCTGTCTAATTGCTTACACATGGGTTTTCAGTTATGTGTTGATAGCTGTTAATTGTTTACAATAAAGTGTGCAATAATTGTTTGCATTTTGCATATTCATTCATTCTCACAGGATTTCATATAAACACCTGCAGTACCTGTTTTCTAAAATAAAACCCTTGTTGAATGTTATCTTGACCTATAAAGCACCAAGCCAACCTAAACTTTGGCATGCTGTGGGTTCCAGTCCTCATAGGGGAAACATATATCTGTACCTGTTACCTATGTTAAATTCACCCATAGCATTTTTTGAAAGAACCATATTCCAGTACTTGACATTAATATTTATGTTGTGCATGGTTATGACTCATTGAGTTAGTCTTTGAATTCCTATGAATATGGCCATAATCTGTAATGCTCAAATAATATCAGCTTTCTAACAACAGGGTTTGTAGACTAGTAGATGTTTGGTTAGAAATGGCATGTATCAGCTGTTAGCTCAGATTGCAAAGAAAGAGGGCAGCATGTCTACATTTTGGCATGCTGTGTGTTCACATTTAGAGAGGGGACACATACATCTGAAACTGTTATCTTGATTTAATATACTCATAGCATTTATTTATTTAAAGAAGCATGTTACACTTATTAATATTAACATATATTTTGATTATAGTTGTGAATAACTCGGTTATTTTGCTGAACTCCTAACATGATATCCGTGATCCATAATATTACATTAACATCATCTATTTAACAGCAGAGAGAGTGATTCTTGTTAAATCCAGTTATATGTCTGATTTGCTTGGATAATAATGTATACTTTGAAAAAAGTGCTATCAGGTCTGTTTTCTCATGAAATATTAAAGTCAGTTGTAAAACAACATCATCCTCAAGTTTTGGGGGAGTGGGCTGGGCAGACTAACAGCTGAAATGCATAACAGGGAAGATGTTTGTATTTACTCACTGATGTGCACTTTGGCAAAAAATATCATGGTATTCATGCATACTTTACTGTGTCCTTTATGTACAGCAACATGTATGGTTCTGTTCACAGAAGATCTATGCTACATGACACTGTCACACTGTCTGAGGACTGGATGCTCATCATTAGTGTTAATGTTTCTGAACACAGTGTGACATGAATGTAATTTTTAAACTGTTTCCTTACATGAACATCATATGTTCATACTTTGCAACCCTAAGTCAAGATCTTTATTAGTGGAGCAACCCAATCCAGAAGATGTCATAACATAAAGTCTTTTCACTGTATACAAAACATTTTTTTTCAATTAAGATGCTTTAGATAACCAGGTAGTTCACAAGATTAAAGTTTGGATGTAGATTGTGGTTGCAGGTTTGAATCTCATGTCCTCCAATCTGTGTTTAAAGATGTTGATTTCAGATGAGAACGATTGTTTCTGGAACAGAGTTGTATGCATCAAGTTGATGCACAGGCTTGCGGATCAGTGGAGTGTGAGAGGTATGTTGATTATTTTACCTGTTTTATGAACTGAAATGCATCTTCCTCTTTTTACAGGGCTGTGTTTTTCATAATGACATATATATTGATTAGAATGCAGGAATATGCATCAGGCATAAGTAAGGTAAGTGAAATCATTGCATGGTGGCTGTGTTTACAACTCTGATTAAAACTAACAATGTTAATCTTTTATTTGGCATATGGCCATTGTTTTAGCACACAGTTTTTTGAATGGTACTTCACAACCCAAATAACAGTTGGATTTTTTTAGGTGGTTGTTTTGCATACAGGTTTAAGTTCTTTAATTGGTGCTTATGATGCATGTTTTGGTACACTTGAATGTTTGGTTGTGTTTTACAATGATTAGTTTGTTGTGCATGGTCTGCTTGTTCACAGAGTAAAAGGGTGTTTGCAGTGTTAGTGTTTGTACTGCTGTTTGTGAACTTACACATGCCCTTCAGTTTCACAGGGGTATTGCATCTGTCTCAGACACCTTGGGTGTTTTTGTAGAAACACGGTTACAGCTTGACTGATGCTTGAGCAGAATTCATTGCAGCAGTTCATAATCTGTGCACCCTGCCGGACAATAACGGTATTGCATATGTCTACATTGCCTTTGCTGTTTTTGTAGAAACATAGTTATAGTCTAGGTTTACTAACTCTTGAGCAGATGTGCATTTCATTGCAGAAGTTCATATTCAGCATACCCTACAGGTCAACACTGGTATTGCATCTGTCTCCAACCCCTTGAGTGTTTTTGTAGAAATACAGTTACAGCCTAGGTTTACTGACACTTGAGAAGATACACATTTGATTGCAATAGTTCTATCAGCAAGTATATGCACAATGTTTTAATTTTTCAGGCTGCTGACTGCTAATTGTTTTGGTAGATAATGCATACAGGTGTACACATACAATACTGCTAGCAAAAAATATATTAAATTTTTGTATGTAACCAACTGTGTTGATTCAACATACCACATTGTTTTTACTGTTATATTTATTGCATTAATGTGTGTGTTCAAACAATTATCATGCTGCCTGTCTCAGATGTTTGTCATATGGCTTGCCTATTGTCCACAATATTGTCTTACCACTTTCTCCTCATTTTAATAATGACACTTTGTGGCTGTTCACAATAATCATTGAATGCAGACAGTATAATTGGTAGATCTGAATATTCATACATTCTTGCAAAGCTAATGACCAATGTGGGTATGTCTAATCATATATAATTGTTCAGAAAAGAATATTCACATAATTTTTACAAATAGGATATATAAATAGGATATAAGTAACTCTGTCGATAAAGGATGTGTGTCAGTCCCTGTATAAATTGTCATCATAACCATATTCTGTTGTGCTGTGATATTCATGGGACTCTTCTGCATGATAGACATTTGCTTTTCTTTTCCATTGTATTCTGTAATTAATCTTTACATGACATGGGACCCATGGATGCTCTCTGATCTGAAGACGACAATGAGCCATATCAGATATATGCAAAATACAGACATGGCATTCCACATGTTTTTTGGACAATTGTCATGATGTCCCACTGTCATGATGTGGTGTTTTATGTCATGGACTGGCAATACTCATGCCATGAGGGATCATATACAAGTATAACCTGTCTATGTACAGTCCATCTTTTCTGACTGCATCAAACATCAATGTAACATTAATCTGTATACAGTCTTACAAATAACATATTCTTTAACAGTAGCATTCAAATACACATTACATACTGACTTCAGTATACATCTTCCAGAAATAGTTCTACACATTAAATGACTACATGTATGTGGGTTTGTGTGCACATAGCACATATATACTGAAATACAAATGTATCTTTGACATGGGAGCATTCACTGAGTTATTGCTGATGTGTTGTAATGATGCTCACAGGAGTGTTATTTGCTCTATAATGAGCAGGGTGGTTGACATACACGTGTTTCTTTACTTGACATTTTTATGACAGTATATGTGAATGCGCTTGTAATTTTTGTCCTGCTTATGTATGCATGTTGATGCAAAAAGATTGCACATTACTGTGTATATGTGTTTTATACATGATCGGTTTGGTGGACATCAGCAATAAATCTGACCATCTGACATACAGTTTCCTTTTGGCTAAATGTATTTCTGTGTGGCTTCTATAGTACCCTATTTGCTCTACACATGCATTTGCATTGTGTCAACTGACTTTGTCCTGCTTTACCCTGATGTGTGCCCAGGTTGTCCACTTGCCTCCCAACTTCATATTTCACTATTATTTTTTGCAGGTATGTTTGCCTTTGTTAAAACTAGTGACCATTCCCTTGTATTAATTTGACACAGTTAACGTGCCACATGTATTGCCATTGTACAATGCAGGACATGTGCACAGGTTGCTGTCTAATACTTACAATGCATCCTTGATCTCATTACACTTGTGTGTTACCTAGAGTAGTTTATTCACATCCATGTGTACAACCTGCTATTTTATTATGCTGTACTGTTAACATTTTTGAACATATTATTACATGTCATTGGTGTATGCATGTATATCAAACCTTGATTTTATGTACATTCCATTTATGCCACTGACAGACACTCATACACATCTCTGCCTGTATGTTACTTTTGACATGGTATATGTGTGCAACATACACACATTACATTACATGTTTGTTTTGGTTGTGCACACCTATTTGTGTATGCAAGCAGTACTTTTAGTTCCTCTGCAGTACTTCTGTCTTTCACTGTCCTTGGCGGTTTGTCTTTCACGTGCATGGTCATAGGTTTGTTTCTGTCCTCTGGAGTTATCTACCATCGTTAGACCTGCATTTGTTCATCTGTGATGTTGCTTGGCTTACATCTACACTGCTGATGGACTAATTAGAAATGTGTATATTTATCCAATGTGGACTGTGATCCTACTTTATTACCCTGGAACACACATCCACTATTGGTCATATACATCCTGGTATGACTGTCATAATGTGATAGTGTATATGTATATATGTTTTTTTTCTGCATTTCACCATGGCTGGCATGCATCCCCACCATGTTTGTCAACATTCTATTGCTTGTGTGGTGGAGTGTGCTGTCTATGTAACTTACATGTCCTTACTGTTTTTTCCAACCTTTGTCTGTCATGGGTTGTGCTATTTGCTCTATGGGTGTAACTGCTCTGATGGCTTTTTCCTCTTCTTTCCCTATGTTTACCTTTCCTTCTATTCCTATAAAAAAAGGGGGGGGTCTATTCTCACCCAAAAAATGCTCATGCCCCTTTGACTTTCCCTCAGATTTTCCTTTTCCATCATCCCACTTGTGTGCCCCTATAATTCACCCATGCCCCATATCTTCTTTTCTATCTTCCAATTTTCTTGGATGTGTGCATTACTGAGTCCCGAATCCATTGTTACCAAATGTTAGCTATAGAGATGTGGCCATGATTACCCTTTGCCTTTAACTTTTTCTTATTATATTCTTATTCTGAGTTTCTTGTATATTTTAAAAATTACAGCATTATTCACAGGTATTGCACGGATATTGGCATAATGCATCAGATTCTGTAAGCTTTGTGGAATCTGGCCCATAATTAATATTGTTTTGCATCAGAAATTAATTATGGCTGTAAGCTTGCTTTAATTTAAAAAGCCACTGAAAGCATAGCTTACTGAAATTACCCAGATGAAATATTTAAATGAAGAAGTCAACATCTGCTATTACTCTTTACTTATGTTTAAACTTACCTACAGAATGCATATTTTGTGCATGACTGTAGCTGTTGGCAGTATTTACTTTCTCTAAATACTGTAAATAAATATATGCCAGTCATTCTCTAAAGTTAGTTAATGCTTTCCTGTTGATAATATCATGGCATTCAATGTGAAGATGGACTTTATCAGCTCAGTATGAATGCTAAAATACATTGCATGCCCCATCATATGTATCGTAAGTACCATAATGTAGCTATTGCTTGTAAGTATAACCCTTGTTTGCACTTATGTTTTCATACAACTAATTACTTGCATTATTCCATTCATACTTATTCCTAATCTGTTCACACTGAATCATCAATCAGATCCCTTTTCTGTCTGTTGCCTCTGGGCATGGATTATGACTGCAATTGTTCTTAGGACCAGTTAATAAAATAAAATAAACAAACATATAAATAAATACATTATACAGAATGAAAATTCGAGGACCTGAAATGAAAGTAGTGAGAAACAGAAGCAATACATTTGGAAAAGAAGAATACAAAAAAACATCAGAAATGTGTAGTGAAGAGAAGCATGTCATGAGAGTGTTGGATCAACAGATCCAGATACTGATTAGATATCTATATACCCTGCAGTGTATTAAAACAGGAACAATGACTATGAGGGGTGTTGGAAAAAAACAGTAAGCGAGAATTGGGTTGATATACATGGGGTGTGGATGTAGCTTAAAGAAGAAAATATGTCAGGATATGGGGAGGATGTGAAGAAAATATATCTGCTAGAAAAATAATGAGATTGGAAATGTCTGCAGGAAGTAGGAGTGAGTGAGAATACTGTAGGGAGGGGGAAAGGATGTTTTTGTTGTCACCATATCATAGGCTCATAGGAGGTTATTAGGCTAATCACCCTGGGGCCCTTACAAGCCTAGCAAAGAGTTCATCCCCAAAAAGAAAACCTCAATCAGCACCTGCCCCCCCCCCCCCATCAATGAGGGATGCAGGTGGAACCCTTGGGACAAATTTGTGATTTCCCATCCACTCATCAAAGTTGTGTTTGAAGAGGGTCAGCAACATATTTTGATGTGTATGGGGAGTCTATTCCAAAGATGGGGCAGCCTCTGGGAGACAAACCTATCTCTCCAACAGATTTTGTTAATGTTGCATATTAGATGTAGGCCTTTCAATCAGGTAATGCGTGAGGAGTTAGACTTATTGATATGGAGCATCTCTAGTAGGGCAGGGTCTGAGATTGCCTTGTAGGAGAGACACAGATCACCTCTAAGCAATCTGTATGATACCAAGTAGAGTGATAGCGTTTTGAACTTGTCCACATAGGACAGTTGTTGGAGGCCATGGATTCTCTTTGTGAGGCATTTTTTTTGGCCTTTCCAGTTAGTGCAGGTGTTTGAATAGGTACATACCAAATGGGACATTGTACTCAATTACTGGCCTAATGAGAGAGGAGTATAGACAGGTAATAACCTCTTTTTTTCTGGATGCAATCCCTTTACTTATGAGATGAACCAAGTAAATGCTTTTCTGACCACTGCCGCTACATGTTGGTAGAATGTGAGATTGTTGTCAACCTGTATAGCCAGGTTTTCCACCATAGGTTGAGTGCTTAGGGGATTGCCATTGATGTGGTAAACAGTAGGCTCTGTGTTTTTGCTAAATGGTATGATAATACATTTTTTTTTTATTTAACTTAAAGCCATGACTTTGGCGCCAGTTATTTGTTGCTGTGAAACCATCTTGTAGTATGTTAACATCATTTGGGGAGCCAATGACAGCACCCAACTTACAGTTGTCTGCAAACTAGGTCAACCACAGACCTTTTGTCTTTGCCTGAATGTCTGACAAGTAGATGACAAACAGTAGGGGTACCAGGACAGATCCCTGGGGAACACCACTAGTGACAGGTCTACTGTCAGAGATAGAGGCACCTATTTTGACCTTGTGGGTCCTATCACTGAGCCAGTTGGCCACCCACCTGATGAAATAGGGATTTACACCAAGTTGTGTTAGCTTTTCAATGATGCCTGAGTGAAGGATTTGGCCAAGTCAAGGTAAGCTGTATGTACTGACTTTCCCTCATCCAGGGCCTTGGTGACAGTCTCAAAAAAGTCAACCAGGTTCAACAGGCAAGATCTGCCCTTGACAAATCCGAATTGGTTGGGGTTAAGTGCTTAGACATTGCCTATGTCCTTCTTTATGAGGTTCATAATAATACGCTCCATGGCCTTAGAGATCAGACTTAATAAGCTGATGGGGTGATAGTTTCCAGGGTGAATACTGTCAACACTTTTGTGCAAGGGGATGACAATGGCAGTTGTCCACTCTGCTGGGATGAAGCCTGTACATAAACTATGGTTGAATAGGGTGGTCAACGGTGAGGCTAGTTCTTGCTAGAGATGGTGCAGAATACAGCCCATGGAAGCTGTATTCTTTGCCTTGGATAGGGCCTTTAACACTTGATCTATGGAGATGTGAGGTGCAGGACAAGTATCAGGGATGTTGAACAGGCCTTTGAGGGGGGACAGGGAAGTGCAATTTGCATTGAACCACCTGGGCTTTGCCATGGAGGTTCTTGATTTAACTAAAAAAGGCTTTGTGGTTACCCTTTGTTTTGGAGGCTAGTTTTGATTCATAATTGGCTTTGGAGGTTTTCACTAGTGATCGAATTTGCTTGTTGAGGCTAAGGAGGGATATATTTCCAATTGGGAATTTGTGCCTTTTTACCCTTGGACAACAGTTTCTTCCTTTTGTTGTAAAGCCTGTTGATAGAGGATATCCACCAGATAGGATTGTGTTTCCTTGAGGAGCAGGGTTTAGTTCTGTTGGGTATGGATGAGTCCATGCAGTTGTACAGGTGCTTGTATACTGCACTGGCATACTGTTCAACATAGTTGTCTGCATTCCTTGAGGGATGTGATGGTGTGAAGCTACTGATACCCTCTCTTAGAAGGCTGTAGTCAGCTTTTGAGAAGTTTTTTAGCCTGGTTATAACTGGGGGGGGGGAGTTGGACAGGATAGAAACTTCGAATGAGACAGACTGATGGTCTGATCTCACCAGGGAAAAACCTACTATGGGAGTGGTGTAGCGGTCACCTATATTGAAGAGAACCAAGTCTAGAATGTCATCTCCCCTTGTGAAGGATGTGACAAGCTGGTCTAGTGTATTAGAATTGATGAAGTCAAGGAATCATTGGGTGAGTGCATTAGAGAAGGAATAGTTCACCCAGTCTATGGTGGCACACATAATTTGAATGGGAGTTGAACTCACATGTGAAATATTGGACTAGTTAATAGAGTGTAAGCGAAAAGATGTGTGAAGAAAGTAAAATATCCCAGACTCCAGTGTGAATAGCAGTTCAAGTACCTGCTGGACATGGCATAGGAGAGGAGGGGAAAAGACTGATAAGGCTTAGCCTGCTCAACATTCTTGAGTATGATGAGTGAGAAGCATGTGTCTGAGTATGCTCTCCACAGAGGAATAGTGACTGGTACAGCACAGAGGTGGTCTCTCAAAAAGAACAGGGTAACTGAATATATTACACCTACATGTATGGATGCTGTCTGCAAAGGCTACTGCTTGCCAGGCCATTGGATAATACAGTCATGTCCAAGCACAGTAGGGCTTAAAGTGAGAAATCTCAATCGCCAGGTAATGAATTATGGCCTCTACTTCCTAGTGTCTTAGCTGTCACACTAGGAGCATAAATGGGCAAAAGGCTCTCACTCCAGGGAATTAAATGGGTCCCTATGGCAGCCAGGTAAAAAGGGCTTGATGGTAAAAAAGGGGTTAGGAAAACAGGGCAACAGTGTGATGCTGGCACATGAACAATGAATATCAAGATTTACTGTGGAGTGCATCATCAGAAGAGAGGGTAATGTCAAATGTTGATACACACAACTACTTGTTCTTACAACTGAATACAATTGTAATACTGATTTTAGTGGAGTCTGATAGAGAAATATGTATAACTGGATGATATGTCACGTAAAGGGGATGGGATATATATATCCCAGCAGAGTGCTGCCCCCCTGACATCTCAGATGCTCAGGTAAGAGCCGCCCTCTCCAAAGCAAAAATCACAGCATCAATGGGACCAGACGGTGTCCCGGGCTGCGTCCTACATGAACTCCAAGAAGAGCTAAACCCAAACATAAAACTACTGTTCAATCTCAGCCTTACTACAGGATATGTACCCAAAGAGTGGCAGACAGCAACAGTGGTCCCTCTCCACAAAGGTGGTGCCTCAATGGATCCTGGAAACTATCGCCCCATAAGCCTGACTAGCCTGGTCTGCAAAGATATGAAAAGGATCATCATAGACCTCATAAATAAAGATATTGGGGACCTACAGGCACTGGATCCTACCCAGTTCGGCTTTGTTAAGGGCAGATCCTGCCTCTTAAACCTGGTCGATTTCTTTGAAACAGTCACCAAGGCCATTGACGAGGGGAAGGTGGTCCACACAGCTTAGCTGGACCTCGCAAAAGCCTTCGATACAATACCCCACTCAGGCATTATAGATAAGCTCACCAGCTTAAATATAAACCCCTATGTCACTAGATGGGTTGCAAACTGGCTCAAGGACAGAACCCACATGGTTAGAATTGCTGGAGCCATGTCAGACTCCAAACCAGTTACAAGTGGCATCCCACAAGGCTCAGTCCTGGGACCTCTCCTGTTCGGTATATATTTCTCTGAGGTACAGGCCAACATGGAAGGACTGTGGCTGACCACATTCACAGATGACTGCAAACTAGCTGCCATAATTGACTCTCCAGCCGACACAAGCATCCTACAAAAGGGCCTCATAGAAACAGACAACTGGTGCCAGAGCCATGACCTCAAGCTAAATGCCAAAAAGTGTATAGTCATCCCCTTTGGCAAAAACAAAGTGCCCACAAATTACCACATAGGTGGTAATCCATTAAGTAGGGAAGAAGTAATTAGGGACCTGGGGAGCCAAGTTGATAGCAATCTCTCATTTGAAAACCAAGTGGCCAAAGTGGTTAGAAAAACATTTTATATAGCCCACCTAATCATGAAGGGATTCACATCTAGATCAGGGGAGGTCATCATGCCTCTTTACTCATCCCTCATCAGGCCCATAATTGAGTACAATGCCCCTTTTGGGATGTACCTCACCAGACACCTGCAGCAACTGGAAAGACCCCAAAAGTACCTCACCAAGAGGATCAAAGGGCTCAAACAGATGCCATATGCTGCCTGGTTAAAGAAACTCCAGCTCTACTCAGTGGCATACCGCCTGCTCAGAGGCGATCTGTGCCTGACGTATAAAGCCATGTCCAACCCGGAATTAATGGACATGCTGCACCTCAGAAAATCCAAATCCCATCGAGCTATGCACTCCAGAGACTTGAACCTCAGCACTTAAATAAATAGGACATGCTGGAGGGACAGATTCATAACACAGAGGCTCCCTTCACTCTGGAATAAAATCCCAGTCCAGGTTAGGCAGAGTCCCTCATTGACTCTCTTCAAGAGGAATCTTGATGAGTGGATGGGAGATCATAGGTTTACCCCGGGTATCACTTCTGTGTCACTGTTAGATAGAGGCACAGTATACTAACCTCGAAAAAGGGCATAGCAAAATTCATTTAAAATGGGTGGCGAAAGCCAAACACACTCTGGCTAGGCTTATAAATGCCCTAGGTTAGATAGCCTAGTATGAACCTATGAACCTAATGTAATAAACAATCCTCAAATTAAACAAAAGTATTATGTGCAGCAACAGTAACAATTATAGTATAAACTAGGAAAACGTAGACAGTAGCATACATGTGAGGTTTCTACATGACCCACATCAGAAAGGGGTGGACATGAATAAAGAAAAGACAGAGAGAAAGATGAAGGAAACTTAGTATTTTAATAGTAGTAAGACATTACATAATTGACCTTTTTTAACTGACATATGAGATTATATAATAACTATGAAAAGTGGAGTACCACCCCCATCAAAAAACAGCATACATAGATCACTTGGAAATATGCAAATGTCACGTCTACATTTCCAGTGATTAGTACTAAGTCTTGGAGTTGTAAGGCAGAAACCCTAACCTGTGAGACATTATTGTGAGCATTTTTTAGCAGAGTGTTAGTTTCTGTGACCAGGCCGAGCATTGATGTCAAAGGTTTTATACTTAGGATACTGTGAAACAAAATAACATGTAGCTAAGCAAACTCTAAATGAGAGGAATGCAGCTAAAACATTTGTTATTATATGAAGTATACTTAGTTAAAATAAAAAAAATCTGCTGTCTCTTATTTAACATTACTCAAGAAAGTTTTTTTTTTTTTTTTTGCAATGTTTGGCATTCTTGCCCATTAGGGTGGAGAAATTTCAGTGCACTGTAATAGATCTTGTAGCATGTCTCCTTGAGGCCTTGTAGATATGCTAAACTTAGAAGAGAATAATCTGGCTGTTACCGCAAGGCAGGAGGTTTGTTTGGTTAAAATAAAGAAATGTACTGCATTTTGCCAAGCAGACATTCAGCCTTCAGTCCACAGGACAATATAACACAGCAGAGAAATACATTTTGTATGCACTTCTAATACACTCACAGGAAGATATCTCTCGATTAGCTGAAGAATAGTTTGGGACTCTGCAAATAAGCTTGCTAATTTAAAAAAATGTTTATCATCTCTGTATTATCAAAAATACCTTAAATTCTATTACTACCACAAATTTAGATTAAAGAAGAAAATAATCTGCAATATTTTCGGACATAAAAATGCACGTAACAACATAATCTCCACAGCAAATAATTAAAGAATATCAATAAATACATAACTAAAATTATCAGCATCATCTGGACACTGGCGTAATACTGTAGGATGGTATTATAATAATGATGTCTGTCTTGTTCAAATGTGTACCAACAGAAGTCAGGCACACTGGCAGACTCAGGCCTGCTGGCTTTTGTTTCATCCTTGTGATAATCAAGAATGAAGTTATTTTTATAAGATTAGTGACTATCCTTAATATTGCTAGTCTTGTACACTGGCAAAATCATGCCTTCCTAAAAGAGAGACACTACCAATGCAACTTAGTCCAGTTGTTTGACTTCCTCCCAACAGAATATACAATGGAGGGCCAGTGGATGCTCAACACACCTAAACACTGTTGGCCTGAGAGCCTGTGATAATGTGTCCCACTGTGGGTATAAGAGGATGTTAATGGTATTGGAACAATAGGCCAGTGTCAATTTCATTAAAGATAAATGGCAGTACTTACAGGCATTAATCTGAACAAAGATGGTTACTAATAGAGTGACATGAGATGTAGTATTTTGGCCATTGTATTTAATATGTTTGTATCAGCTGCCAGCTTGGGTAAAAGAGGCAAATCTGACTATGTTTCACAATACTAACACTGGAACAGTAGTTATAAATGGCTGAGATATTCATTTACATATCCTCCAATGGCCTGTGTGGTAGGAAAATATATTGTTCTCGGGTTTTAATGTGAAAAATTACATTAAATATCACTTCAGTCAATGCAATTCATGAATAAGAAAAATGCTAGATGGGATGGACAAATCAAATGGTGTTAAGTGAAAAGACAATGGTAAAAAACAATGAAAAACTTCTCTGAAGTCAAGGACAATGTCAATGGTCACTGGCTGACTAAATTGGCAGATGATTACAATTTGGAGCTGTCATTGAATCTCACAATGATACAAATGTTCTTCAGGAAGGGCTGGCACAGACAAAAACTGGTGTCAGAGCCATGGATTAAAACTAAATGCCAAGAAATGCATAATAGTATAATTTGGGAAGTCAACCACCTCTGTTAACTATCACATTGACAATACACCCCTTAGAGCTGAACCACTATTCAGGGACTTAGGGACATACATAGACAGTAATCTAGCCTTTGACCATCACATGTCTATAGCAATGAGGAAATAATCCTAGGTTATGCAACTTATAAGCAAAGGTATGGCATCAGAGTCCAAGGAAGTCATTGTTCAACTATAATCAGCATTCATCCACCTATTATTGATTGCAATGCAACAACTGGAACATCTACAGAGGTTCTTCTCTGAAAGAATACATGGCATAACTAGAATGTACTGTGCAGACTGCCTCAAGGTTCTATCCCTGTATTCGGCCTCCTACATGCTTTTGAGGGGAGATATATGCCTGTATAGTTGAAATCCTTATCAATGAGATAGTGTAGTGGTTAGAATCCCAGCTTTAAATGCAGGTGTTCATGGTTCAAGTACCAAGACAGGTGCCTTATTTTTACATGGGAAAGCATTGTTAAAATTATTTTTTTTATTTTAAACTATATAGTAATTGATATTTGTTATCCAGGGTGACGTAGCTCATCTAAAATGGAAGTGTGAGTGCATATAACATGTGAAATCACCAATGTATACACAAGTGTCCCATACAGTATAGTCACACCCCAAGGTAATGTAATGAAAGTACATGGGGGATGTCAGGTAAAGTAAATCATATACACTTAATATGTTAGTAATGATGAATTAATCTACAATCCTGATATTTTTTAAAATGAAAACTGAGCAATGCTAAGCAGTGCTCAGCTCTGCTTAGCCAGTTTAAACATTGGTTAGGCATAATTTCTAAGCAGCAGCTAGCTCAGCTAAGCAGATTTGTGCACTGTTAAGCAGTCCTCAGCATTTACCCCATTAAGCACTGTTCAACTTAGCTTAGTGGATTTGTGCACTGCTTAGCTGAGCTTATCATTTTCAAAATGGTCCAATAATAGCAATGGGTGGGAATATGGCCTTATTTAAACAACACAGGCAGGAATACAGACATAACTTGTTATTGTCTAATCTCTGCAGGAACCGGGTCTGGTGTTGGAGAGGGAGCGTGCTTCTGGGTGCAGCGCTGGGGCATTCAGGAGTCATGGGTCATGGCTGGTCTCCTTGTAAAAAAACATAGTGAGAGACTGCTCCAGGGCCAGTACCAGGGATCTCAGTATAAAATGGAGGCCTGGGACCATCTGGCACATGACCTCATCAGTGCCACAGGAATCCCCTGAACTGGTGAGCAGGTAGGGCATCACTATGTTGACCTAAAGCAAAAGAAGGGGGAGCTCTTGTCCCAGTGAATCCAAGATGCCGGGCACAGAATGCTCCAGTAGATAATAAGTATCTCATACATAGCTGTACCAAATCCTAGCCTAAGAATGTGTAGACAGGTATTCATAATGTTTGTTTTCCCCTCCCTAGAGCTGCAACAGAGAGGGCTAGCAATGCCGAGGCCCATGCCGACAGACTGATAAGGCTGTGCTGACAAGCTGGTGAGTACAGATCTACCTTGCAGTATATTCTGACATAAATAAGAAGGAGTAAATCATGTACTGCCAGTAAGTGTTGTGTGTTCTCTTTATAACAATAAATAAAAATTTGCCAGACTAATATTGATCTACAGGATATGAAGTAGTAAAGCACTGTGTCATATAAGTACAACAAAGACCTAAACCACCAACCGTTGTATTTATTCTCGTATGTTGTTGTACAAATAGAATGTGTACAGGTTCTTCACAGCAAATATCGGTGTGACAGAATGAATTTACTGTCATTGTTCTGAGAACCAGCTATTATGCAAAACTGTAGATTTTGGAACTGTAAAACAAGATATAAATGAAATATTAAATATGTTATGCACTAAGATCCAAACCCTGAGTAGTAATGTCCAATGTATTATAGTGAGTCCCCTGCAGCATTACCTTACGTTAACCTTTGCTTTCCAGATTGTATTATTTCAAAGGGTTAATACACAGTATACTATCTGTCATGCATGAATCTCAGGATTACAAGGTCAGACTGTCTAACCCACAGAGTAATAGGCAGAAATCAGTCAAAGAAGAGACATCAGTTCTCCAGTAGCTCAGTGTGATGAGAAATAGACATGTTGTTCATTTTAGCACACCCAGACACAGTTCAAATCCAGGGAGTGGTACTGAGATGTGGTCTTATATACACTCAATAAATCCTGAATATTTGTAGAAACAGATGGTGGTAACAGATATTTTCTCCACAGGTCTTACAAGTAAAGAAATGTTTGTAGTAGCTGTAGGAAGGGTATATCAATACACCATGTACAACTGTCCCACTGTCCAATGCCATGCCTGCAAATGACAGCAGGATAGGTAAATACACCATACTCTCTTCCTGATACATGTCTCTCAGTTCTCATGCTATCTCAGCTAATTGTCACTGCTGCCAATCACCTGGGACACAGATAGGAATCCAGGCGAAGTATGTCAGTAGCAGACACGCACATCAGTGCAGGATACCCCTTCTTTGTCAGATATGTAAAGCGGACATATACAAGCCCCCCCCTAGTTGTTCCAGTCTGCTCCACACCATTACAGAGTGACAATCTGACAAGTATGTAGGTGCTACAGAAGCTATCAACCATAGGTAGATGTAAAGTGAGGGCAGACCTGTAGAGTATTGAGCAGTACTGTTGTGAAAAATAGAAGCCTATACAGTTGTTAATGGACTTTTTCTCTCCCCCACCTCTCATCTGCATCACTAATTATTATTATTATTATTATTATTATTATTATTATTATTATTATTATTATTATTATTCATATACTACGGGTATGTTTTTCTCAAAACATAATGTTGGAACTTCTGTTCTATTATTGTTCATATATTTAATTGGTTGCATATTAACACACCTTCTTCAAATACCATTGTTGGTGGCCTGTTGCCATCAGTGTAACTGGCACGCTGTTACAATACTTACTGCTGTTCCATTTATGCATGTGTTCTGTTTGCTATGCAGCTGTTTCAAGTCTGTTGGTTTGGGTTAATTGGAAAATCCATGCATGCTGTTATAACTAATTTTGAAATGTTTTGTTCATGACCAATATATCTTGGATAACCTCAACACCATAGCACATTTGGGAAGTCAGATCCCGGCGGATTCACCTGTCCTGCCTCATCTGGCCATGACACCTGGCCCTAGCACATCTGGGACCCAACGTGGAACTTCCTCATCCACTGGTCCTGCAACAACTTCAGGTGGACCCACCTCAGGGGATGGGGTCCATTCCCACCTGGTCGTGGGTGCAGAGAGGATCCCATCACAAACTGCAGGTTCTGGGTTATGGTGCGCAGCATCACCTGCTCTGAGCTGGATGGATGGTTGTGCCAGACGGAGGGCCACCTGGTGCATCTTGAGGGGCAGGCTGCCCCTGTTGTCCAACCACCAGCACAGCCACCTTTGGAGCTGTGAAGGTGCAGTGATGATTATCCATGGGTTGGGACCTCAGTCCCACTGTATCTATTTGGGGGCTCATGGGCCTCTGATTCCCAACCACCGTCCCTGTCCAGGGTGTTTACCCCCCTCATGTGTCATATAGGACACCTATCTGCTGTCTTGTGTGTCTTGTCTGTCTGCAAATGCAATCTATCCTACCCAACCCACCTCCCCAAACATACCTACAGCCCTTCCCCAACATCCCACTATCACCTTAATAAAAAAAGGGCATCTGTCCCACAAAAAAATTATTGCCCCATGCATAGCTCTACATTTTTCCCTCACGTCCACTGACATAAATCAATCCACACTCAAATTACTCTACAAATGTATGTTGCCAACACCCTTCCTTATGGGATGTGAGGGTGTAAATTCCAAATTTTCCACATCAGTCACAGATGTTGCTGCAATAGAAATGTAGAGCTATGATCCTTTCCTACAACCGTCCTGCACATCCCTAGATGTGTTTCATAATATTTTACCTCCTGCTTGCCCCAGTTTCATCACTTTCCCATCACCCTTTTTTTCTTTTCTTTATTTAAAATTAGCGCAGGTGTAAGTGGGATTAATTGCCACTAATCAAAGCTAAGAGGACTTAATCATCTATTAGCATTACTTGGCTTTATGCAATACCACGCAAACTCACTTGCAACTTCTTAAAAGTGCTTTAATCACTCTGTCTCCATCAGCCCTACTTCTGCCCAGCAACAAAATAATCAGCCCTACCAAGTCTCAAACCCAGAAGCAGTGCACTACAAGCACAGCAGCAAACCACTACACCCTCTGAGCTGTGAGAATTCATAATGCTTTTACAAACATATCATGTATTATGGTCAATTAACATTAATGAAACAAAGTCATCACTATCAAGTCTTGAATTCATGACCCTGTGCACTACAATCACAGCAATACACCTCTACACCATCTAAGCTGTAGGAATTTGTAATGTTTTTACAAACATATCATGCACTACAATAATTTAACATAAGGTAAAAATACATATCTGTAATACTATTACATACATATATGCATGTGTGTGTGTGTGTGTATATATATATATTTATATATATATATATTTATATATATAATATATATATATATATATATATATATATATATATATATATATATATATATATATATATATATATATGTGTGTGTGTGTGTGTGTGTGTGTGTGTATGTGTGTGTGTGTGTGTGTGTGTGTGTGTGTGTGTGTGTGTGTGTGTGTGTGTATGTATATATATATATATATATATATATATATATATATATATATATACATATATAGGCCAAATTGTCGAATCTGCAGTTGTGCAAAACTGCATAATATCAAAACCAAAAATGTCGAACCAGCAGTACTGATGACGTGTTAGGTAAGTGTTATGTTTTTACAGGTTTTGGGGAGGGTTTGTGTGTTTGTGAATGTGTTAGGGAGTTTTAGGTGTGGGTTAGGGTAGGCAGGTAAGAGTGTGAATGTGTCAGTGTTGAGAGTGGCAGTGTTTTCATGTATGTGATGTGTGTTTGGATGTGTAGTGGTGGGTTTTCTGTCTTTCGGTGTTTAGTGCAACCTCGGCGTTAGTATATATAAGTAGCAGGGGAGTGGGTTCACTGCTTATAGGAAGTGTAGATGTGTGTGTTTTTTTATTGTGTTCATGTGTGTTGTTTTGCTTTATTGTAGTGTCAGGAGGAGGGTGTATTTGTGTTTGTATGTGTGGTGTGGTGTTTTGTTGACATTCGTGGATTTGAATTTCATGCGTTTGGTTTTTGGGTTTGTGAGTTTCTGGCTTTAAAGTCTTAAGATACTGAAATGTGATATTTCAGTATTTTGAGATTATAAAGTGAATATACACATATATATATATATATATATATATATATATATATATATGTGTGTGTGTGTGTATATATATATATATATATATATATATATATATATATATATATATATACGCACACCATTCATGTGTTAAGATGTCTGAACATGTTCAGAAATCAACACTGAGCACAAAAAATGTTGAAGGCAGCATTTTAGTAAAGTCGAAATTTCAAAAATGTCATCTTTACTGAAATGCTGCACTTCAGCTCATCATTAACAAACACTTTTGCAGGGGGGCAAGCACCCTGCACCCCCCTATGTCAGGGACTGAACCCCCCCACCCCCCCTACTTATATACACAATCTCCGAGATCACACTACAGTGAGGGACAGGGTACATTTCCAGATCTCCACTATAGTGCAATCTGCACCACAATATCGAACCTTACAACAGTGAATGCTCACTATCGTAAGGTTTGACATCATGGCATTCATAACTTCAGTTCAGCCAAAGGCAGTTTCACACAAATGTCAATCACACAAAATGATTGTAAGATATATATATATATATATATATATATATATATATATATATATATACACACACACACACACACACACACACACACACACATCACACACACACACACACACACACACACACACACACATATATATATATATATATATATATATATATATATATATATATATATATATATATATATATATATATATATATATATATATATATATATATATATATATATACATATACATATATATACTCAACCTCTTACTGCAAGACATCTGCAAAAAGCCTGACAAAGTGGGGGGATAAAGGGCAAACAATAGTGACATATTTTTAATATGGCTGTTATAAGCGCAGACATCTGCAAGAGTAGTGTGGTTTGTTTTAACATATACTTTAACATATATTTTCTGATAGATTTCAGGTCCAAAACACAAATGATTGTCTTCATTTACTGATCTCAATGCTCACATTATCCCAGTGATATGTCAGGAAATCCACAACTGTTATTGGGAATAGACCAAACATATGAGCCATGCATCTGGATAGTGTATAGACTTCGGGATAGTGGAGAGGTATGACTGCAATCATGTAACAGAAGGGAAAACACACTGAGAGCTGCCAACCATTTCACCCAGCACCATCTGAACTACAGTCATACCAACATGACACTACCCCAAATTAGCTCTGAGGAATTACTCATGCATTTGCAAATATATCATGCACCACAGGGATGAAACTGTATGGAAAAGCAGTGATCTGTGAGAAATTGTCCACCCACAACCATTTGCACCGCTGTCAGAGAAACATACCAGTACTCCAGCTGAACTCTAGAGTACAATGACTGAATAAATATATCCTGATTGCCAGTCACACACTATACTGACATATACTGCCCCAAGTCACAGTCTACTGGGAATCCTGAGGTGTTACAGGACATTTCCCAATCTGCCCCTACAAACATACACACCAGATAGACCACCAGCAACTGTAGCAGCATACACAGTTATTCTGAGGAAACTCTTCAGCACTATAACATGTATGTCAGTCAATTAAGCATTTAATGGAATGCAGGAGGGGGGGAATGCAATAATGTGAAATAAGTTAAACACTAGGTCACAACAAGACTTATGGACTCACATGTTGCTGTCCAGCACCCATGTCCATTCCTTCTGGCCCTGTCTGCAGTGACATAGATCACAGCTCTGGGTCCTGAGTCACCCCAGCTAAGGTCAGGTCATTGAATGACTACTACTGGAGTGTCTGTTGTCCAATACTGACTGTGACACTGTTAGGCCAGCTACATAGGATGGTGTTAATATTCATATGTCACCTGTGAATGATACTATGAAACACATGCTTGTCTTACAAATGTAAGAGATTTAGATAGGTATATGCATAGTAAACAACTGGCGCAGATGTGTGTGTTGAACTGTATGTTATATACTGAGCTCACACCTTTCAACTGTACAGAGTGTTGCAGACCGACCACACGTTTGCCTCATGTTTGTAGTCAAAGCCTCATACAGTTGTTTATTCTCTGGCAAATCACTGGCAACCCAGTAAAGACTGAAGTCATAACTTAACAGCATACATTTGAATGTCAGATGTCATGTCCTGTGGAGTATTCCTGTGAATGCGAAACTGTCTTTGCTAGCAACTAAGTGTTTTACAGCTAGATTTATAAAGTGTCACTATTTTCTGGACTTTGCCCACCATTGATGTATGCCTTTGTGCAGATATCTTGCTCTAACAGGAGCTAGGAGTATTAGCATGAAACTCATGTCATTGCAAGCGTACCTTGTCCTGGAGGATGCTGACATTTGTGTAGTCACTGACACCTGATTTGCAACTGTGGAGAGCACACTAAACTTGCCAGGTTACTTATCCCACAATACATTTAGACCCAAAATAGAGGGCTGCAAAGCCACAGGATGTGGAGTTTTAAACATTATTATACATATACACGCCTCCAGGCTTGCCTAACAGTATGACACACCAGAGACATCTCAATTGCATTTAACTGTTGACAAAACATCTACTCAAATCATAGCTAACTACTGACCTCCAACCATGACTCTTGACACCCACTACACCTATCTGGACTTGCTTGAATCTGTCAAGATTCAACTGTCTGTCATGCTCCTGGGTGACTTTAACTACCCAGCCATAGTGTGCATGACCTATTCTACCTGAACATGAATACACAGAGATTTCCTGGCTTTGTCAATGGTAATACATTGGATCAGCTGGTCAGCACTCCTATGACAGGTGGAAATATCCTGTACCTGGTCCTAACCAACATGTGTAGCCACTGTAGCACTCCTACAGTGTCATCATCCTTGTTAAGATCTGTCCACATAGCCATCACTGTTGAAGTCACCACCCCCCCCCCGTCACAGTCAAACAAAAAAAAATTTCCAAAACTGACTATAAATCTCCTCAGAGCAGATAGAAGTAGCTTTATAGCCACCATCCCATCAGTTGGAACTAGCAATAGTGTTCAAGCCTACACCACAATACTATGTGAGCAACCATATAGTTGTATGGACTCAGCAATACCTGACAGGACAAAATCATCTCCCGCAAAGTAGGGTAAACATCTGTGGTGACAGCAGCGATACAAAAATACCATAATAGATGGAAATAATTGCTGGACAGGGCCAAAATGGAGCAGGTGCCTAACTGGAAGCAATGTCACCTTGGTCTGAACAAGCAAATAAGGTCACAGGTGAATTACCCTAAGGCTAGCTTTGAGTGCAAATTGGACACATCCACCAAGGCCAAGCACAAGGACGTCCACACATATGTATGCACTTCAAGAGGCAACACCCAAAACTGATCTGTAGTGGTGGTCAATAGCACCACATACACATACAGCATAAATATAGACAACCTGCTGCAGACAGGTTAAGTGTAAACAGAATCCCCCTGTCCCCCCATCGGTACACATGGACATGCCCAGCACCTGCTCCCCTCCCCTCACCATCAGGAAGAAGGTCCATAATACCCTGTCAAAGGCATCATACAGAAGTCTCCATAGGCCTGATACCATCCCTGACTGCATCCTACAAGAACTCAGGTATGTGCTCTCAGCTCCATTATACACTGTAGTCAACCAAAGCCTGAGCACCAGTGTCATCCCATCTGCACAGAGGACAGCCACTGTCATTCCTATATACAAAGGCAGAGCAATCCACTGACCCAGACAATCATATGCACATCAGCCTAACTAGCCTGATCTGCAAGGGCATGGAAGGCAATATCAAGGACCTTATAAACAAGGACATCTGTAACCTCAAAATGCTTGAGCCCACACAGTGTGGTATTGTCAAATTGAGATCAGGCCTGTTAAACCTGGTCAACTTCTCTGAAGCAGCCAACAAACACAAGGACGATGGGAAGATGGTGCACACTGCCTACCTTTATCTAGCCTAAATCTCTCACAATAATCACTGGCAGCCATGATACATAAGCCTAAACAGCTAGGCATCAACCTGTATGCTACCAGATGAGTAGCTAACCGGCTCAATGATATTACTCACTTGGTCAAAGTAGTGGAAGCCACCTCTAGTAGTAGACTCTTACAGAGCGGTGTACCCCAAGGATCAGTCTGGGAGCCTCTACTATTTCAGATATACATTTCTGAGGTACGAGACAAAACCAGTGGTCTGTGGCTGACCAAGTTTACAGATGATTGCAAGCTGGCCACTGTCTTGCATTCCCCTACTGATGTGAGCATATTAAAAAGAGGCCCTTAACTAAATTAATGACTGGTGCAAGAAGCATTTCCTCAAACTAAATGCCAGGAGATGCATCATTTTCCTTGTTGTGGTAGATGCCATCCACAATAATTATGACACTAATAACAATGTACTGAGCATATAATCAGGTGTGAGGTGGCTTTTGCACCAAGGTTGGAAGCAATTAGACAGTTTCCCACCATGTGGGCACCATTGTATGGAAGACTGTCAACATGGCCCAACTCACAAATATGGGCATGTCTTACAGGAACCAGGAGGCCACAACATCCCTGTACTCCACCCTTATCAGATGCATTGCAGCGTACAATGGCTTTTTTGGCATGTACCTTCCCATGTAAATGCAGTATTTGCAGAGACCACAGAGGTTCCTGACTATGCAAATCCAGGGTCTGCAACACCTGTCCTATACAGATAGGTTGAAAGCTCTGTCCCTGTACTCAGTCTCATACAGACTGACCACAGGCGGCATGTGTCTGGCATAGAAGGCCATTTAAAAACCAGCCTTGATGGTGTTTCTGCATATTCGTAAGACAAACCCCACTCATGCAACATGCATGCAAGGCCCTCACCTGCTCTGTGACATGTATAGTACTTGTTGGCTGGATAGTTTAGTGTCTCACACAATATACTGTCTGTAAAATACACTCCCTCTCCATGTCTAGCAGAGTACCTGTACAGCCCTCTTAAGGAAGAAGTTGGAAGACTGCATGGGAAATGCAAAAGACACCCCTGGGATCCCGTGTGTGTCCCAGCTGGACAGGGGAAACAGGTGCTAGCTTTGAAGGGACATGGGCAAAAGTCTGGGCTAGGCTTATGAGACCATCTCGGCCAATAGCCTGGTATCATCTTATGAAACTATGCACTTAGTACTTTATATGTTTTCTATATGTATTGCAGACTGTCCTGCAATGTTGTCTGAAATGAATCCCTGTGAGTCTGAACTGTGTAGGTACTGCAGTCTTCTTCTTCTTCTTTTGGTTTTTCCCGGTTAGGGGTCGTCACAGCAGATCATCTGCCTGCTCATAATTGGCAGTGGAGTTTTACGGTGTCATGTTGCCAGCCCGATGCCCAACCTAACACAGAAGGCACACACACGCACACACTCACACCTAGGGCCAATTTAAAGTGTCCAATCCACCTACAGCATGTCTTTGGGATGTGGGAGGAAACCAGAGCACCCGGAGGAAACCCACACGACCACAGGGAGGACATGCAGACTCTGCACAGAAGGCACCCCAGCTGAGAATCGAACCGGAGAACCTCTTGCTGTGAGGTGACAACGCTAACCGCTGCACCACCGTGGCCGCCCTGTGTAGCTACTGCAGTGATAGAGTATTTTCTTGTTCCTTCATTAGTTATTATCATATATCGTTAAACCTTGCCATTGTGTCTGGTCTGTATAGCAGTGTTAGCTCTTATAGTACTTGCATATGCACTTGTTGACACTGTATAGCTCACTCCAGTAGCATTGCTCTTGGTCACACATACCATTCTGCTAAAAGGCCCATCACACAGTAGGATTTGTCACCATTTGTTGAGGGCCTTACAGTAGCTGTTAAACAGATGAATTGTGGCAGTCAGAACTACAGTAAGGTCTGGCCTGAAAGGACCATAGGTGGCAAAGCTGTGGTAGACTTTGCCAAGAGTGTGTATATGTGTGTGTGTGTGTGTGTGTGTGTGTGTGTGTGTGTGTGTGTGTGTGTGTGTGTGTGTGTGTGTGTGTGTGTGTATCAGCAAACATAATATGCAGGGTATTAATTTACATATGTTGTATTCTTCTCGCAGGTGAACATAGGGGTTGGTGCCTCTCTCCCTCACAACCTGATGTCAGTGTCTTAGTGGACTCTCAAGATGATGGTGGTCATAATGAGGCACTGGTGGGGATGTCTGGGCCTGAATCTGTGCCATTGATTGGTATCCCACTTTCACCTACAATGTCCCCACACACAGTCAGCATGCCCACACATACCCAGTCCCCAACATCCACAGATAATGGACAGTTGAAGGGTGGTGGCATGGAGCAGGCTAGTGTGGTGACTATGGCAAGTGTGAGTGTAGACATTAGCCATAGCCAGAGTACAAGTGAGGTCACACACAGGCAGATGGACAGGGGGTGCTCGATGGAGGACTGCTGCCCATCATGACGCCATCACAAGTGCCACAGCAGGTGTCATCAGATACATGTTACAGTCCATCATGGAGGCACAGGTGTGTACTGACCACAACACCAGACAGATGCTCAGGGTCATGAATGCAGTGCCTCCTGCCATGAGTGATGACCTCCATGGCATTTGTGATGCAATATGTCATATTATCAATGCTGAGGATAGATTGTGGGGTGAGGCATTCTCACTGCTCGACCATGCAATGTCTGTGCTTGAGCATGTGGTTTGAGTAGGGCATCAGCCAGGTGGACGTAGGTCAGCAACATGATCAGCTGAGAGCCCATGTAGCCATGCATATTCACAGTCCCGTTGTGCCAGTACCACCAGTACTACCAAACGGAGGGTGCTGTCCACATCACACCAGAGTAGGCTATAGGCATATGGTCCTGTCCAGTCCCGTCAGGGATACGGATCCAGCAGATAGCAGTCAACATCAGGGAGTAGTACTGCATCTGTCCTTTGGCCTGGTGGTGCCAGTGAGACTCCTGGCAGATCCAGTTCCTGCATCCCTGCCAGGAGATGCTGAACTGTACATCCTGCCATGAACAATCCACAGATGTCCAACATAGCCCTGTCTTGGGCATCCACATGCTTGATTGTGTGCAGACAAACACTCACACATCTCTATCACAGGCTGGTCACCACCAGACATGCACAGCTCCTCTGTACATCCCAGTTGACCACCACCCCTCCAGACACACACACACACACACACACACACACACACACACACACACACACACACACACACACACACACACACATGATGTCAACCATATGGCCCAGCCTAGGCCTCTGGCAATCCCACACCACACCCTGTACATGTGATGATACTCATGCTACAACCCTGTTATCCATACCATTGATGCAGAAACATGCTCATATGGGTCTGATGCACAGGGTGAATATAGTACAGTGTAGTAATGTACTGCTGTGTAAGATGCTGTCTGCTGACAATAGTTAGGGGTACACATCGAGGTGTATGTACCTTGTTAGGCATGATGCATTATTGCTGTTAGTTCTGCTGATTGACTGTACTGTCACATACTGTATTCAGTTTGTGTTCCAGGTGTCTGTGTGTCTGCAGACTGTGGGCCTGCTGACAGTAGCAATGATGAGTATGGCAGAGTGGAAACACAGTGACATTTTCATAGCCAAGGTACAGCCATGTATGTACATGTTTACCGGGTGTGTTTACATGCAACAGTGTGTGAGGGACAATTGTGGCAGACAGTGTGACCTTGCATACATACCCTTGACACAGCCAGCTAGCCTTCATACATGTCACCTGGGTGTTCTGTAGGACGGCAGGCTCACAGATACAGAGGAGGTTACTTGAGTACTGGCACGAGGTCCTTTACAAGCTTCACCATTACTTTAACTGCAACAGATTCAACTATCAGCACCTGTTGCCCCTGGCATTTCTGTCCCATCCACTCAACCTTCACGCAGTTGATGAGGGTATGCCTGGTACTGTGTATGACAGGTTTGGAGTATGTATTCCCGACACAGGTCAGCCTGTGTTAGTCTCACCTGACAATCACCAGCATGTGTGTCTGCTAACTCATATGCATGGCTGGCCTGTCATGCTGGTAGTGCACACAGAGTCATAGTGCTGTACATGGGGCAGGTGTCAATGGGCTGAGCACAGCCCCTACATGTGCAGTCTTACAAATGTTAAAGCTAGATACATAACACAAATAGCACAGAGCTAATGTAGTGTTGCAGTGTCTGGCACTACTATTCAAGTGGGTGACAATTGCAGGGGATATTAGGATTGCTAATGGTGGGTACAGAGGCCCTTAACATGGTAGATCCATCAGACACACACACACACACACACACGCACACACGCACACACGCACACACGCACACACGCACACACACACACACACACACACACACACACACTGCTGCATGGGGACATGCATTGAACGCACATGCACATGGAGTTGACATTTCTCAGAGTAGATGACCTCCCCATCTATTTTTTATACTAAACAGTGATACGACCATTGCATGCACCACAGTTGCTTGGTGTCAGAAACAATGTAACTGTGCTTGTATGGTGGATTACATCTGTATGGTCTGAAACTAGGTTGGCAATGGGGGAGTTCACAGGGTGGAAGAGGCACACAAAATGGTATAGCCATCACATACTCACAGTAAAGACAGCCACAGGGGCTGTGCATACAGGAACACATACACAGTTGCTAATAGACATATTAGTAACCCTACATATCCACTTGTATGTACAATAGTGCTATGTACACATGACATGGTCCACATAGATTATATGCCTGGGACATAACACACAACTTCTTACAACAAGTAATCTTGCAAATGCCTTCATGGATGCTGGGATAACCCACCAGAAATAGTGACTGTTCTCATCTACTGCTCCTACAAACCTGCACAAGTGATAGAGTGACAGACTTTGTAGCACCAGGATGTGTCAGGCAGGTACGATGTCTGATGCTGGCATGTGTGTCAATTCAGTAACTGTGACATATTTGGCAATGACATCACAGGAATGCTCATTGTTAGGGGACACAGACCACATATAGGTTGCAAACGTGGATATTGCATGTACATCTGTACAGATGACTGGTATGGGCTGTATAGTGTTACATGGTGCATGTGAGGCAGATGCCAATAACAGGCTCTTTAAAGTAATGTCATGGGTAGGGGGTCAACAGTCCTTAAAATGGTATAACCTACACACACAACAGCCACAGGGGATCTGCTTCACAGATGCTACTATAGTTGTCAGCATTCAGATTAGAACCACAACCTGTCATATTATTTGAACTATAGTATTATGCAGTCATTGCACATGCCATAGAGCTTAGAGATGATAAGTGTATACAACAACATCGATGGTGAATGACAGCAGCAGGCCTTGTAAAGTAGGGCAATGGGAAGTGTACTGGGTGGTACATGATTCAAAATGGTATAACCCATGCCAGAGGATGTGATTCACACACACACACACACACACACACACACACACACACACACACACACACACACACACACACACACACACACACACACACACTTACCAGAGGTAAGTGCTTTACAAGAGGAATACAAGATGTATGATGCACAGATCAATATTATGAGCCCAACTATATATATTCTTGTCCAAAGAGGCCAGTTGAGAGGTATGGCTACAGCTGGTTGACTGATGAAGCTGTGTAAACAGTCCAGCAACTTGCTGATATACTGGCTGGGGATCTCCTGCTTGTGTGGCAATCTTCTTACCTGAAAAGTCATATCTTGGTCCATGCCTCTCAATTGTACAGTTTTTGCTGGATTGTCCAGGTGTTTGTCTAGAGGTTTCCTCCAGTCTACATAAACTTGTGTTTTTATGGCAAGTTATTTGCAAATATTTAAAGACTGATGTTAAACAATAATGACAGACATTAGTGTTTCAGATTTCATAACCTTCATACAATTCCTGCTAATGCAAAACCCATTATTCTACCAGCTTTCTCAGTTTGTAAGAGCAATATTTACAAAGCATGCCTATCAATGGGCCTGTGTCCCACTTTTATTTATGACGCTGTCCATGTGACTTGCTGTCAGAGGTTGAGAGGTATGGGTGTCGGTACATAGTGCATTGTACTGTGCAGAAATGTTGATTATATGTGTAGTATATTCCACATAGCACTGTGTGACTTCCAGGCATGTCAGTGGCAGAGCAGTACAGAGTAATGTGGAGAACCACTGACAGACAGTTGTGTATAGGTTGATAGGTTGATATGACATTAGTAGGGTATTGGCCCTGAGGCCCTTATAACCCACACAGATGGGAGTGTAGCCCATGTTAAGACATGTCAGCACACAGAGCCCCTGTCCAGCAGGGAGACAGGTGGAATCATAGGACTGTATTTTGTGTTTCCCATGCACTTATACAGGGACCACATCACTAGGGGTATTGAGGCACTTGGCTTGATGTGGGCAGAAATTGTATTCCATGATGTGGGAGTGTGTGGGACACATATCTGTCACATCAACACGGTGTACTGATTTCACAGACCAGGTTGATGCTGTGCCTATGGGTTGATCAAGTGGGCCTTGACTTCCAAATGTGCAACAGTCCCATCAAGGCAGGGTCTGGATTGCTTTGTATGCCAGACAGGGCTCACCTCAGCAATGTCTGTATGGAATGGGATAGAGGGACAGTGCTGTAAGCCTATATGTGTTAGGCAGGTGTTTGTGGTTTGGGGTAAGGTCTTAGTGTATGCAAGACGCTAGTGTGTGGAGTCTGCATGGTCTGTGGTGTGCAGGTTTGTGTAGTTTTCATGTATTTTTGCCTCCGAGGTGTCCTTTGTTTGGGTTTTTGTTTTGCTGTGGCCCTCCACTTACATGGGGGGGTGTTATGTATTTGCAGTGATGTTTACTGACTCCATACACTGCATGGCACTTATGTTACTGAACAATTTGTTCTGGTGTGCATATTCTCCATTTGTCTGGCCAGTGGTTTCCCCTTCCCCTTCTGTGTGTCTGTTTGTCCTTCTGTAGTCCAGTCACAGACTTTGCCCACAGTGGCTGCTATTTATTTGTAATTCTGATGTGAGTGGGGTAAATGCCATAACATAACACAAAAGGTTGTGGACTTCATACCTCTGAGTGTACCTATTTAGCAGGGTGTCCATCATTGCACAACTACATTTGCTGTGGTCCTCAGACAGTTTGTATTGCTATATGTTATTATGAGGCTACATGTTTACCTAGCTGTCAAACCATCACAGATTGACATTTGGACCGGCCCATATTTGACAGTCAGACAAAGGCACACACATGGGGACAGGGTGTTAATACTGTTCTGCCAATCACAGACAGTTGAGAGACCAGTTTGGTATTTGCTTTCTTTCTCTTATGGGTATGACATCTGCTTCCTCACTGTCTGCCATTGATGCTCTGACAAGACCCTTTCTTGTTTTGCAAATAGTTGTCAGACAAATGCAATGTTAGGACAAGCAGAACAGATATACAAGGCATACTTGTGCTCCTTCTGTGACAACCTGTCATTCCAGGGGTATGGATGTTGGCCAGTGACATGTTGTCAGTACTGACACAGTAAGTTGGCAGCCTTTTATGACCTGGCAGTACACTGACCTTCAGGTACCTAATGTCCTACCAGGCACCATACCTCCCCACTATTTAGAGCCAGATATCCGAACAAAGCCATAAGTAATTTGGGGACAAAGGCCTACATATAGGGACGGTTGTTAACTATTGGCCTTACAACCTAGAAAGGTGATACAATAGCAGGTTTTGCATTAGCATGCATTTTCCTAAAGGGTATGAAGTCTGAAACTACAATCTGTCATTATTTTCTGACTTTAGTCTTTTGTTGATTTGCCAATGATTTGTCAGACAACCACAATTTCATGATAAAGAGACCATAAATATGATGCAAACTTCTGGACATTCTGCAATATGTCTGTACAGTTGAGGGGTATGCTAGGCATTGTACTGTCCATATGTGTGGCCCCCTGTCCCTGACCTGTCCAGCTTTCCTGCAGTAACAGATATTGACATCTGGGCAGTGTGTACAACTAGTACCATAGCTGTATTTGACATGCAGAATAGTTGGCACTTTTTTCCTTGGAACATGGACTCTGTCAACCACAGTACTGTACCTAGACCACTAAGACATGACAGCCAGGGGTAAGTGCAGCCATATATTGACAGTATTGACCAGACATATACATAGCTCATTGACCCCTGCGTATTGTGGACATTCAACAAGTTAACAAGTTGATTGCGACAGCCCTGGGAATGTGTGCTCTGCTACTTATACCCTATAAACATTACTATTACTGCATTTCTATGGGAACATGTGTGTGTGTGTGTGTGGGGGGGGGGGCACAGCTGTCAACTGTCCACATTTGCATGGACTGTGCTGATGCTCCCTTTACATTTTGGTTCCATTTAGCATAGTATCATGCCTTTCTTGGAGACTACATGCATATCACTAAAGACCACAGGTTAGATTGTAATGGCGGACATTTGGGTTTCAGACCTCTCACCCTTCAGAGCCTTACTGCTACTGCAAGACCTGCTGTGATAACACTGTTTAGCTCTGTATGGACATATTTCATCATTGTCCCCATTTGTGTGCCTTTGCCAGACAGTTCTTTATGGTTTTCTATGGCTGACTTGGGTGAGGCTGAGGGGTGAGTATGGGACTCACACATTGACATCCATGCATGTCATCTAGGACCCCCCCAGTTTGTTATCCCCCCATATATACTGCAGAGAGATTTGCCACCTACGGGACTACTGCATTCTCTGGGGAAGCCAGTATTGAGCAGACATTTCCTGTTGTCCCATGTAGCTGATGGTTGTTTGCTGCTATCCGTGTAGGCCACCCCATTCCCTTGCATGCATGCAGTGATACCATAGCTATGCTACCACAATTTATTAGTCTATTCATTTTATTGTTAAGAAGATTGACTTACTTTGTGCCTGCAGCAGTTGTGAGGATGGTGCTTGAGGGCTGGCTCTGTTGGATGCACACAGTACACAGCCTATACATGGTAAGATACAGGTAATGTGATGTCTGTGACATCCATTTTACTGTGTGTGTGAGTCAGAAAGATGTGTGACTCCCTGGGTCCCTACAGTGTCAGTGTGTGTGCTATGCATTGCCTCTTTGCCAAGGAATGGGCATACTGGGCACTCCTCCGTATGCCTACAGTAGGAGGCTCAGTGGGTTCCTCCTCTGAGTTCCCCTGTGCCTGTGAGGGGCTTGGCAATGGTACAGGGCTGTGTGTGCCTTCCCTGTGTTGTTTCTGCCGCAGCTGCTTCTGCAGGATATTATTGTATAACATGGCACATACTATGAACATGTGTGCACATGTGGCTGCACAGCACTGCAGAGCTCCACCAAATACATCAAAGCAGTGGAACTGTGACTTGAGCATCCCAAACACATGCTTTATAATGCTCTTGGTTTGTGCATGTGCCTCATTATGGCATTCTTCAGTGTATATGTGTACATTCCTGAAGGGTGTCATCATCCACAGCTCCAGTGCATACCCAGCATCCCCCACCAGATGGCCATATGTGATGCCCCCCCCTGGCAAATGCCTGGTACAGCTGTGAGGCATGCCAAATATGGGAGTCATAATAACTACCAGGGCTGCCAGCACACACATTCATGATAATGCCCTGGGCATTGCACACAACCTGGCAGTTAGAATGATAGCCCTTGCAGTTGACATAGACTCTACTCTCTTCACCAGGTGGTGCCTTGATGTGAATGTGAGTGCAGTCTATGGCACATAGTACCTCTGTGTAGTTTGTTGCACTGTTGAAGAGATGCATATTACTGGTCCTGTCCTCAGGGATGCTGGGGAACTATATGTACTCACCAGCATGTGTTCGCATGACGTCCAGGAACTGGTGGAGTACCCTGGATGCAGATGCCTGTGAGACCCCCATGATGTCCTCAGTAGGTCTTTGGAAGGTGCCTGTATCTAGTATTCTTAAGGCTACACAAGCCTTGGTTTCAACTGGGATGGCTTCCCCTCTGTTGGCTCTGGGCCTGAGGTGAGGCCGCACAGCTCACAGAGTTGCTGAAGTAAGTCCCTGTTCCCCCACCCTGTAGCTCTCTAGTATCTCTAGATCATGTAGCCCCTGGTAGGTTACCGTGGGTCTGAACACTCTTCTCCTCCTTCTCAGTCTGGGATGGTTGTCAGCATTATCCTCCTCACCACCATCAGCCTCTAGCACATACTGATGTATCAAAGTGACAGCAGCCCCTAACATTTTGTCAGTTAAAATTCCCCTGAGTGTGTACACCAATGGTGCAGAGTTTGTGGGAAAAAACAGACTGAAAGGTGTTTGCATAGTTTATACTGGTGTGCTGCAGATGCTGCCTGTGTGATTGGCTAACTATGATACATTCCACCTGTCAGCTATATTATTTGTACTTGAGTGCCTTTATTCTGCTATTTCCTGTTTTTTTTTTTTTCTTTCCATTTCTGCCCCTTCTAAGCCCAGCCAAGCACTGCACAAACCTGCTGCTCAAATGTAAACACTTCTGCTGGTTCCTGTTGTTTTTTTTTTTTTTTTTTTTGTTATTTCCATTGTGCTTAAGCCCCGTGGCGTGCTGCACAAACCCCTGTAGCTATAGTAAATAGTATTGAGCAGAAAGGGTCATCCTAAGGATGTGAATATGCTCAGCATTTCTTGAGCTAGCTAAGACACACACTCTTGCTTAGCTGTGCTTAGCAGAGCACAAATAGAGGCAGTGGAGCTCCAGTGTGGTTACACCAAGCATGACACAACACCTTTTCATGTCAGCTGCCTCTCCTGCTTACACTACAGCATTATAACTCCTACATGGTTAGGTTCAGGTGGACACAGTCTCACATTTTGCTATTCAATAAATTTAGCTCATTTGCATACCCCACTGCGTATGTCCCTTGTTACATTACTACACTGGAGCCTATCTCCTTAGCTACCAGTGTTACCTGTTATTGTTTTGGTTCTGCATGATACCCACTACACAGGCAAAAGACATATTTCACATAAAACTGTCTTTTTACATTTCTTTTATTTTCTGCATGATCTCATTTGCGTGCCGCTACACTACACTTAAATGGCAGAAGTTGGCCAAAAAAATAAACTTTTATTTTCATAATTTTGTAACTTTTTTCCATGCCAATGGCCATATTTTTGCCCATTGGCATGCCTAATAGTCATAATACATGCATTACTTTGAGCTGTCATGCCCCCATTTTGATTTTTGCAGAAATGTACATGGTTAGTAACCGAATACATTTCTGCAATGGAGACTGCTCTGAATCGGATGCCTGCCTGCTTACTGAATCACTAATTCACCCCACTTGCATGGTTTTCACCAGCAAATGAGGTAATTAGCATTATTCAGTGGTGTCCATGTCAGAATAGTGCTGGCAGGCTCGTGCATGCCACTAGTCTTGTTTTCTTGATCGCTAGGTGGCCATATTCAATGCAGAAGCTGCTACATTATTCTGACACGGAGATTTGGCTTTATTGAATCCCAGCCATCATGTACTTTGGTGCTGAAGAAAGGTAAAGGGAAAGCGACAGAGAAAGGAGAAGTAGTAAAAGAGCTATATATGTATAACGGATGGAGTAAAAGTTAAATAATTTAAAATGTATTCTATCATTGAGATAGTGTTAGAGTTAAAGAACACATTTCCACTGGGAATCATCATACACAGGTTAGGCACTATATTCATAGCACCATGTGACAGACAAAAGGAACAAAGTAAAAGGGAAAAAGCTTTACTAGAACTATCTCACAGGATGATGGATCTTTCTTGTTTTCTCCATTTATTCAACTATAACATTGTCCTTGAGCAGGACTACCAGAAGCAGACAGAACAATTTTTGTCCTGTGCTGTAGGATGAGTGACTGCACTAAAAGGATCTCTTCAGTGTGTAAATGCATTCAACCAAATGCATACTTGGGGCATGTTGGATTTACCAAAGAAAATGACAGCAGAGAAATGTACAAGATAAAATGACATCAATATTCCAATGCCATAAAGACAGTACAAAGGTACATGCTTATGAATTATTTTATTTATTTTGTATTTGTTTACTGGGAAAGTCCGACTGGGCAAAATGTCCTTTTTCACTGGAGGCCTGGTTAAAAAAGCTCCACGTTTATAAATAACCATAAGATACATACACAAAGTACAGATACAAATATTGATTCAATCTCAGAAGTACAAAATAAAAATACACATTATACATTTCACTGATACAATCATATAGTCTAGATAGGATACAAAGAATAGCAATAACAAGCAAGTTAAGTATACTTATGCTTAGTAGGGTATAATATTTAAGTACAAAAATAAAAGGTTACTATTCAAATACAAAAATAACAGGTTATGATGTTGGTAATGATAGACACAGTCAGAGCAAAGTGATGGAACTCAGTGTATGCTGCAGAAACCATAATTCTACAACTAATATATAAAACTGAAGTGAAATCATGGGTTTGCTTTAAACAATTATCAGGTCAGGCTTCAGAGTACATAATGTGTAGTACTGTAGGGTTATTTATAGTTATATTAATAGACAACGCAGATATGTATAAGGGCATTGCTATAATCATTAATACAGAAATGTAAAGTTTAGCACTGATAAATTAATCATTTTTGAATGTTTCTATAAAACACTTAAGCAAACAGATACCAGCAGTTGCACAGAAAACTAAAGCCATTGAAAACAGGATATTCATTGACATTGAGATGATGAATAAATATTTAATTTTGCTGTTACACACAACATATGTTTACATGATACACGTCTGAGAAATGGCCATTTAGGTATTTCTATTTAGCCTTTTAAAACATTCTAACCCATAGTCACTATATGGTAAGCAATTTGGTGAGAATCATACTGTACGCGTTTGGAAACTGAAGGAAATCAAACACATGACTAGACAGTAAAGCCTGATAACAGTTCCTAGTCTAAACCCTTTGAAATAAAGTGTCAAACAGGATGAAACTAGCTTGGGAAATGTGACAAGACCCAGTCAATGTCAAGTCATTTAGGAAGAACCATCAGATTTTAACTGATTTATGGAACTTACTATTCATAAGGTGGTCTCACAGCTTGAGCTTTGCTATAAAACCACCAGACTGCTTGCTTCACAGGCCCACTCCTCAGTAAGTAAGATTATCCAACTTTCTAAATTGCAGTAAATTTTACTGGTGTTGACTTCACATTCATCTCAAAACTCTCATTGTTTGAAGTTAAAGGAGAACTCCACCCAAATGTTGTTTTTCTTTTCAAAAAGTGATTTTCCTTCCCTGTATTCCAGTACTAAACATATCACATACAGAGAAAGCATCATTTAAGGATTTTTCCATTAATTTTGTTTGAAATTATTTCTGTTTGCTCTTCTTCATGTGTTTTATCATCTGTTACATCATGATGGCTATTGAGATTGGTGGATAGCTTAGGTTGTTTATTCCAACTACAGAACTATTAAGAAAAACAATGGCTCAGTGTCTTATTAGTCACAGATTACCAACTTCACATGTCAAACAGTGAAGCCTGGAGTCTGAACAAAGGCAGGACTTTCACACTTAGTTTTCAGATGCAAATGGAAGAAGAAAACTCACACTTAGATTTTTTTCCTTATTACAAATTAGTTGTCTTTCCCTTTAATCAAACTCTGAGTGCAACAAAGCATTTTCTTCTTACTCATCTTATTTTTTTATCAGTATTTGAGTTTGCCATTTTTACTGCAGTGGTGGTGCTGCGGTAGTGTTGTCGCCTCACAGTAAGACGCTGTCCAGTTCGATTCTCAGCTAGAGCATCTTCTGCATGGGGACATGTGTGAATGGGCATACCTTCGTTGAAGGTTGTGCATCAGAGCTGGCAACTCGGCACGTGAAAATCTGCTGCCAATCATTAGCGGACCGGAGTTCCGCTGTGGCGAGCGCTAACTGGGAAAAGCCGAAAGACACTACATATGACTTTGCCGTTTTTACACAGTGCATTTTCTGTAAAAGTGCATGTTTCTTCTGGTGTTTTGTTACAGCATTTTTGCATTACATACAGAGCTTTGAGAAGAGTCAGTGAGTGTGGGAAGGAAGTTTAACTTTTTAGTTTCAAATTCTAGCTACAGTATTAAAAGCTGTGAATACAATTCAAACCATTTTAGACCAAGCAACACCTGTCAATCACAAGAGTCAGATTTCTGAAACTTGAACACCGAACTAGAGTTGTTACTTTGTAAAGAACAATTAACTGTGCTACATTTTCAAGCCTGTTATACAAACATTCCTTAAAAGGCTGTATCAGATATGACCACTATGAAAATCAAAGGAAGCAAAGTAAAAATGTGGATTGATGCTGACAGTCAAAAACAGGCAGTCACAGTACTGTTGTAAGTTGATGAAAGAAGACCCAGTAAATGATGTTCTCCTCATAGGGGTTTCTCTTTGTCCCCTATAAAATGACATCAGGAATGTGAAGGCATTGACTGTAAAACAAAATCATGCTACTAACTGCAGCCCTCTCTCATGACATTTTAGGGTATACAAATTTAGAGAAATAATAATAACCACTCACTTTGCTACAGTGACATTAGTAATTTATAAATGTTTAAGATGTGTTATAAAACATATGTTTTTTTCAGTTTTTTGGGTGCGGTTCTCCTTTAACTTTATTTTTATTTATTTTATAATATACAGCTTGCTATGCCCTGTGGAGAGAAGTGTCCTTTTTCAGAGACAGGAGACCTGTCTGGTCAAGTGACTTAGTCAGAGTCATGTTATAAGGAAAATAGAGTTTGAAGGAATTAAACCCTGTATCTTGACTACAGAAAGAACTTTTAGTGAAGTTCATTGATTCAGTCTTCCATCCCTCCATCATAGGATCATTGGATCATATGAGGTTACTAGGCTATTGGCCCAGAGGCCCTTATAATCCTAGTTAAGAGTTTAACCCATGTTTAGACAACTCAGCAACTGATGCCCCTGTCCAGCAGAGACACAGGTGGAATCCCAGGGATATATTTTCTGTTCCCCATCCAGTTATCCAGGTTGTGCCTTAAAAGGGGTAAGGAGATAATCTGTTTGATGTGGAGAGGCTGTCTCGTCTATTCCATAGATGGGGAGTCTCTAGGACACAAATCTGTCTCACCAACAAGTCCTGTTGATGTCACAGACCTGGTTGAGGCCATACATGTGAGTTACTTGAGTGGAGCTTGACTTGCAGATATGGAGCAGTCCCATCAAGGTGGGGTCTGTGATCACCTTGTATGGCAGACAGAGGTCAACTCTGAGGAGTATGTATAAAACTGAGTAAAGGGAGAGGGCTTTTAGCCTATCTGTGTGTGGCAGATGTTTGAGGCCCTAGATTCTCCTGGTGAGGAAACTCTGTGGTCTCTCCAGCTGCTGCATGTGCTGTGGGAGTTACATGCTAAAAGGCATTTTGTATTCAATAATGGGCCTTATAAGGGAAGAATACAGGGATGTCATGATCTCCTTGTCCCTAGATGAGATACCGTTACTTATGATGTGGGCCATGTAGAAGGCTTTCTGTACAACAGAAGCAACATGGTGGTCAAAAGTCAGGTTGTTATCAACCTGGTTGCCCAAATTCCTCACAACTGACTGCGTGCTTAGGACATTGTTATTAATATGATAATCTTTGGGTACATCAGTCTCCCTAAAGAGGATGCTGATGCATTTTTGGTATTCAGCTTGAAGCCATGTTTCTGGCACCAGTCATTTGTCTGAGTGAGACCCTCTTGGAGGAGCTCTACATCACTAGGGGGATTGAAGACAGCACCCAGCTTGCAGTCATCTGCACACCTGGTCATCCATAGCCCATTAGTTTTGGCCTGCACCTCAGAAAAGTATATCCCAAATAACAAAGGCCTCAAGACCAAACCCTTGGGGTACACTGCTTGTTACGGGTCTACTGCTTGAGGTGGCTTCCCCTATTTTGACTAGGTGGGTTCTATCAGTGAGGCAGTTTGCTACCCATCTGGTAACATACAGATTGATACTTAGCTGAGAGAGTTTATCTATTATGCCTGAGTTGGGAATAGTGTCAGAAGCTTTGACCAGGTCAAGACAGGCAGTGTGCACTGTCTTCCCTTTGTCCATGACTTTAGTGACTGTCTTAAAGAAGTTGACTAAACTTAGCAGACATAACCTCCACTTGACGAAGCCAAACTGTGTGGGATCGAGTGTTTGGAGGTTGTCAATGTCCTTGTTACTGAGGTCCATAATAATCCTTTTCATGGCCTCACAGAGCACAGATCAGGCTAGTTAAGTTGATGAGTTTATAATTTCCCGGATTGGTGGGCGCTCCACCTTTGTGTAAAGGGATCTCAGTGGCTGTCCTCCACTCAGCTAGGATGAAGCTGGTACTCAAGCTTTGGTTGAATAGGGAACCTAATGGTGCTGCAAGTTCATGCCTGAGTTCACATAGGATGCAGCCTGGTATGTTATCAGGTCCCATGGAGGGTATATTTTTTGCCTTTGAGAGAGAAGTAATGACCTGTTCCCTAGATATAAGAGGAATGGGCAGGTACTGGGGATGTCCTGATTTACTGATGGGGGGACAGAGGGTGAAGTTTTCACTGAATCTGTCAGCCAGCAAGTTTGCTATGTCTGTGGCATTTGTATATGTAGTGTCCTTGACCACCAGTTCTGAACAGATCTGGGTGTTTCCTTTGAGTTTGCAAACATATGTGAAGAAGGCCTTATGACTGTCTCTAGTAGATGTGGCCAATTAGGACTCGAAGTTTGCTTTTGATGATTTCAGTAGTGCTGTTATTTGCCTGGTCAGGCTAAGGAGACATTGCTTCCACTTGGGCACCTGCTCCTTCTTGGTCTTGGACATCATTTTTTTTCCTTTTGTTATAGAGTTTATTTATTGCAGATGTCCACCAGACAGGTTTACTCTTCCTTGCGGAGGATAATTTAGTCCTGTCCAGTATTCCTGATTCCATGCATCGATATAAATGCTCATATAGTGCTTTGGTGTAGTTTGGATATTGGTGCCAATTCCTACTGAGGGGAGGGGGGTGTGAAGCTGTTTATACCATCCCTCAGGAGGCTGTAATCAGCTTTGGAGAAGCTTTTATGTCTGATCCTAGCTAGAGGCAGGTCGAGGCAGATGGCAACTTTGAAAGTGACCGCTTTATGGCCAGATCTTAGCAAGGAGGATGATACAATAGGGATGCTGCAGTGGCTACTCATGTTGGTTAATACCAAGTCCAAGATGTTATCACCTTTTGTGGAGGTATCGACTAGCTGTTCCAAGGCATTTGCATTGACAAAATTGAGGAATATCCGGGCATTTGTGTTCTGGCATGAGTTCTTTCAATCTATGTTTAGGAAGTTAAAGCCACCCAGGATCAGGGTAAAGGGTTGAATCGTGATAGATTTGACCAGGTCCAAATAGGTGGATTGGGTATCTTGAGTCAGATTTGGGGGCCAGTAACTAGCTATGATTCGAATAGAGGTCTTGTCAATGGTTAACTGCACCTGGAGTGTCTCCGGAGCATTATACTGTTTGACCAGCCTGGAGGTATGTATATCTTTAATGTATATTGAAAATCCACCTCCTTTGGCATTATAGCCCGCAGTTTTTGGTCTGACTGTATGATGGGATGAGTAACCAGGTAAGGCTGGGACACACTCTGCAGCTTTGAACCAGATTTCTGTGACTGCACAGATTTCAGCATTTTCCAGGGTTAAAAATGCTTGCAATGAGTGCAGTTTCATGTTTAGACTCCTAGCATTTAGCATCATGACCTTAAATTTGCATTTTGTTGACATTTTTATGTTGGTTTTATCAATCTCAGGACTTTTCCTAAAAAGCCATTATGGGGGAGGCAAGAGCCTTTGCCAGAAGCCTGAAGCCCAGGTGAGACAGATGCAGGCCATCTCTAGCAAAGCATCATAGTCTGTCGATCATATCTTCCCAGACTGTCAGGTACTGGACCCCCCCAGAATGACACCAGAAACTAAGCCACAGCCCCGTTTTCCTATTTTTGTACATCTCGCTCTCAAATTCGTGTGAGTATTCACAATGTCTTGCTTAGAAAGGAAGGTTTCTTACCTATAACGGAATGGCCATTTCATCCTTTGCCCTCAGTGATGACCTAACAGTAGTACTGTTTTTACGGATCAACACTTGTACATAAGTTCAGGCTCTTCACATCATACTTTTTGCTAAATTTATCATATTAAGTAGCTTTCATGCTCAATAGCTCCTTTCTGAAATCTTCTGGGCTTAGTATACCTGCATGACCATTATGACATAAAAAATAGTACTTCATGAAATGACTGATATGCAAATATAAGCTAGTACAATCAAGATGTCTGCTTTTCTTTTCATTTTCATGGTTGACGTACTTAGAAAATAATGTAACAAAGCAAAGCCTTGAACATTCAAAGGTCAAATCAAATAACCATTTGTCTTAAAATTTAGTGTACACCATTCACAGATTATGTATAAAAAAATTAATACATTAAAAGCATATCCTAACACTAAGGGATTTAGTGTGTTGTTGCTCAGAAGGCTGGCACACTGCCAGGGACAATGTGGTTGTACATAAAATTCAAGCATGGTCAGGAAAACGTACTTCAGATGTTCAGCAGAGGTGATCAAACACTAAAGACATTAATACTATACAGTCTCGGAAACCTTTGATAAAGAGTCTGTGATGAGGAACAATAGGCAGCCTTCCAGTACATCCACAACTCCTGTGTGCATTCTGTGCGACTTTGATAGCCTGCATTTAAAGGTCACACCACAGAACAAAGCACTTCTGAAATGTCATGAATAACCCATGCTTCTGTCAAGTGCATGGCATGTTAGTGTAATGGCATTTATTAACTAGATAAATGTCTGCCTAAGGAAAAAATATATCCATTTTTTTCTATTGCTGATCCTATGGCAGGTATGCATGCAGGTATGATATGAACCGAATGGATATGAAAATGATAACCATATCTTTCATACCATAGACAAGATGTTTTCCAGTGTTGCTCAACAGACTAAAATTATCTTATCAAAATTAACCTTTTTTTTAGTCCACATTACTCTGTTTCAATGCAGATTATATGAGTTACAGGAGCAGTATATTCAAATATGTCTATTTATAACAAAAAGTGAATCACTGTCATTATCTAAGTATAAAAAGGGGTATGCTAGAGCACATGCTATTTGTACCACAAATGTGTAATTATTAAAAGGTTTAGGTTTGCTTAATTTGGTAATAATAATAAGGCAATAAGTAAAGAAAAATCTATGGGAGACAATAGATCCATTAATAATTATACTTCACCTAGCGAGTTCTGTCATGCAATTGAAGGGTGATTGCAAGTAACTACAAAGATGCAACATTACATCTCCAGTAACCTTTGACCCAGAACAGAATATTATATTAATAAAGTACATAAATGTTTTTTTTTGTGCTACTGAGTGAAAACTTTTTGTAATGCACTATTGTAAAACTCCACAAAGAAATGCAGTTCATATCATGAGTATAACTCCCAATCAATAAATAGAGCAACGATCAATGAGACCATTAGACACTATGTAATTATTTGGTGTTATACTATGTAATTATTTCCTTATTTATAATTAAATGTGTTAAATGTTTCACTAACAAAGAAAAATTTATTGGAATCACTGTGTGGATGTTTTAATCTTTTGTAAACATATATATGTCTAGAATACTTAAAAAATACAAAACTTATTTAGCGACCAGTAAGGTAGAAATAAGTTTCTTTAAAAATAACTTGGGAGCAGTTTACAAAGAGAGTCCATCATTGGCAGCCTTATTAGAAAAATGCTCCTTCTTCAGTAGTAGGTACATTTTTAGAGTTGTTTGATTATTAAGCAATACGCTATAGCCAGAAGTTATGTTAATGAATTAGACCTCAGACAGATGTAATACGGTTCACTGTAGTTAAAGATGGGGCTATATTAACTATATAGAAAGAGAGACTGTCATGTGAGTTGGAATAAAAGAAAAAAGTGTGGTTTGTAATGTAGATATAGAAGATTAGTATGCATGTATGTGTATGTATGTACGCATGTACATATGCATGCATGTATATATGTATGTTATTTGTATTTATTTATTTGTTAATTTATGTAGCACAAATGTATTTATTTGTTAACTGGGCTAAAGCACTAATCACAACTGACTACTATCACTGTTGTTGTTGTGTCTTTTGGCTTTTCCCAGTTAGGGGTCGCCACAGCGGAACTCCAGTCCACTAATGATTGGCAGTAGATTTTTACGTGCCAAGTTGCCAGCTCTGACGCACAACCTTCAACGAAGGTACACCCATTCATGCATGTCTCCACACAGAAGATACTTTAGCTGAGAATCGAACAAGACAACGTCTTGCTGTGAGGCGACAACAACTGACTAATATCACTGTCAGACCTAGAAAATACTATAGAAAGGTATTACAAAACATACAGAAGTAGTCTGAATTCACAACCATACAAGGACATGCATGCAAACATTAAATGCTTTGAACAATTGCAAATATTTACTCTTGAACATCTATTTTAATCACTCACCACTACATTATGTTTAATTTCCTCCTTTTTAAAATGTTGGGTTAAAGTGAAATAGTTCTACTCTGGTAATCAAAAATCATAAATTAGATTTCAATACTTATTTCACAAATGTCAAGCAGCTATTTGAATGTTGCCATTTCACCATACCACATGTATTTGGAATGTTGAGAAAACTAATAGCCCCAGTGAAAACCAAATCATGCACAGGGAGGGCATGCAAACTCAACAAAGAAGGCACACCAGATGGAATCTAAACCAATAAAACAAGTGGTGAGAGGCAGTGCTGCTAATGACAGTGCCAGTGTAGTGTCTATTGTATGTCCTTTTCGCTATGGATTTCACTTACTCTATCTCAAAGTTACAGCCCCAAACAGGAAAATCAGGACACTGGAAAATGACAACTCATTAATTGCAATTTTATCTGTATTCTGGATGCTGATGTTAATAATAAAAAGTCTACAGATTATGAAGTGAGGAAATGCAGTGACAGAGACCTGGTTCAAGGCTCCAGAGAGCACCCCAGCACTATCAGGCTATAACTCTTACCATACCTTTATTTACCAAAACTAAGACTGGAACACAAAAGGAGGGGGTGTGTCCATATTCATCAAGAACACCCACACCTCCAGGTTAGTAGCACAGCACGCGGAATCTGAGACCATCCATGTGCAATTGACAGCGGGTAAATTGACTGTTCAATTTATAGCTTGCTACAGATCTCCCACCTTGTCTCAGGACCCTCACGCAGCATTCCTGATAACATTAGAAAGTATGAAGATTCTAGCCAACACCATGTTACTGGGTGACTTCGACTATCCAAACATTGACTGGGAAAACTACTCAAGCTCAAATGCCCTAGCCCAATGCTTCCTTGAGTTTATAAACTCAAACGCCATTGAACAGCTGGTTACCACTCCCACAAGAGGTGACAACATACTGGACCTGGTCATCACCAACATGGGGAACCTATGTTCCACACCTGAGGTAAACTAGGCATTGATAAGATCAGATCACAAACTAATCACAGTGGACATCCACATCCTGACCCCCCCCCCCCCCAGTCAAGGAAATCAAGGTAAAAAACTTCTCTAAAGCCAACTTCACACTCCTCAAGACCGAGTTGGGAAGTTTCAAAGCTCCCAATCAAATGGAAAATGATGACCCATCAGCAGAATCCTTTACAAGTGCATTCTATGAACACCTTCAAGAATGCATGGACCGAGCCATCCCAAGTAAAACCAAGACCAACTCCTCAAAAAAGAGGATGCCAGTTTGGTAGACCCTGGCCATAAATAAACTTTACAACAGAAGGAGGAAACTCCTGCAAGATAGAACAAAATCCCAAAATAAGAAGGCATCTTTGATTAACATCAGTAAAAAACTGCGCTCCCTCATTAAATCATCCAAGGCCAACTTCGAAAGAAAAATAGCCAGTGACTCTAAGGATAACCACAAAACCTTATTTAACTATGTCAAGAGTCTAGGGGCAAACTCTCAGATATGCTCAGAGCTAGTGCATAATGGCCATAAATACACTGAACCAACCGACATTGCCAACATCCTGGCTGACAAGTTCAGTGCAAACTTCACCCTCCCTCTCCACCAAAGGGGCTAGCACCCATCCCAGAAGAATGTGGCGCTCCAGATATCTCAGACACACAAGTAAAGACAGCTCTTGCAAAGGCCAAAAACACAGCATCAATGGGACCAGATGCTATCCCAGGTTGTGTCTTACACGAGCTTCAAAATGAACTAACCCCCCATCTCAAATCACTATTCAAACTCAGCCTCTCTACAGGCTATGTACCCAAAGAATGGCATACAGCAACAGTTGTACCACTCAACAAAGGTGGTGCCACAACTGACCCTGGGAACTATTGCCCTATAAGCTTGACTAGCTTTGTCTGCAAAGACATGGAATGCATTATCATGGATCTCATTAACAGGGACATTGGGAACCTCCAGACACTGGACCCCACCCAGTTCGGCTTTGCTAAAGGCAGATCTTGCCTCCTAAACTTGGTCGACTTCTTCGAAACAGTCACCAAGGCCATAGATGAAGGGACGGTGGTCCACACAGCATATCTGGACCTCGCTAAGGCGTTCAACACCATCCCACACTCAGGAATCATAGACAAACTCACCAGCTTAAATATTAACCCCTATGTCATGAGATGGGTCACCAATTGGCTCTCAGACAGAGCCCACACGGTAAGAGTGGCAGGCGCCATGTCTGATTCTAAACCAGTCACAAGCGGAATCCCACAGAGCTCAGTCCTGGGACCCCTCCAGTTCAGTATATATTTTTCCGAAGTACAGGCAAAGGTGGAGGGACTGTGGCTAACCACGTTCGCAGATGACTGTAAATTTGGTGCAATAATTGACTCTCCAGCTGACAAAGACATCCTGCAAAAGGGTCTCACAGAGACAAACACCTAGTGTCAAAGTCACAACCTCAAGCTAAATGCCAAAAAATGCATAGTAATCCCATTTGGGAAAAACAAAGTACCTACAGACTACCATATAGATGGGAATCTACTAAGTACAGAAGAAGTAATTAGGGACCTGGGTACCCAAGTAGGTAGCATGCTCTCCTTTGATAACCACATAGCCAAAATGGTCAGGAAATCCTTCTATGTGGCACACCTGATCACAAAGGGTTTCTCATCCAGATCCAAGGAGGTGATTGTGCCCCTTTACTCCTCACTCATTAGGCCCATAATAGAGTACAATGCTGCATTTGGTATATACTTCACTAGACGCCTGCAATAATTAGAAAGACCACAGAAGTACATCACTAAGAGGATTAAGGACCTTAAACAATTACCCTATGAAGCACGACTAAAAAAGCTCCAGCTCTTCTCAGTTGCTTACCGTCTGCTCAGAGGTGACCTATGCCTGACCTATAGGGCCACGTCATACCCTGAACTAATGGACATGCTTCACCTCAAAAACACGAGATCCCTCAGAATCACTCATTCTAGTGACTTGAACCTATGTACAACAATAAACAAGACATGCTGGAGGGATAGATTCCTGTTCCAGTGACTCCCCTCACTCTGGAATAGAATCCCAATCCATATTTGACAGAGCTCCTCTCAGACCCTTTTCAAGATAAATCTTGATGAGTGGATGGGTAATTGTAAGTTCTACCCTGGGATCACTTCAGGAGCCCTGTTGACAGAGGCCCAGGTTACTAATCTAATGGGGAGGCAAAAGCCATCACTATGTGGCTAGGCTTATAAATTCCCATGGGCAGATAGCCTAGTACTTACCTATGAACCTATGAACCTATGAAATGGAAAGGCAGAATATAACTGAAAGGTAAGATGTGCTATCCACGTACAATCGTTAACTCTTTTCTATTTTTTTGGGAGTTTGTAGAGCTGAATAAAATGAAATTTAAGAGAAAGATTCTGAATTTGCATTTATGCTTCAGATGCTTAACTTCCAGCTAGCAGCTATAAAATTTCACTAGTCTAGCAGCACAGACACACAGACCCAGGCACGCATTTTCCTATTTTCTTTCCTCCACACTGACAGTACCTAAAACTTCCACTGCATAAAATAACAACCAGTTGATCTGATACATGAGTAAGTTACATAGCCAAACAGAAATATATACTGAAATAAAAATTAAGATGGCTGACAATGGCAGTCATTTTGTATCAATATCCTAGAAGCTGAATATGGATTTTAAAATGCATAACATTACCATCTGCTTATCTTCAGTTTCTTACTCTGCAGTTGAACTCAACGCAACTTGCAATCCTCCCACCAATGGTATGAGATGCATATGAATCTGAGTATCAAAACTTGAAAGCCACTGAGACTAATGTGCACCATGAAATTAGTTCTATATGAAGACCCAGGAGAGGAGTCCAGATAATATGCCCAGATATATTAATATGATTGTGAACTTTGTGAACTCTTTTGCAGATTAGATGGCTAAACATCTAATCCTTTTGAGTTGGCTCTTCTAGTATGTCCAACATTACACATAACTGATAGTGTTAGTAACAGGACTCAAAGCATCACAAGTTAGAAGATAGTACCTAAACCTAGACACATAATGTGTCATTTTCTCATCTCCTGAAAAAAAATTACATTGTAAGCATGGAAAACAATGAAAATGTGGACCATCTTGTAGGAAACAGAATTTTGTGGCATGATGAAATAGTTGTTAACACTGTAAGAACACTGAAAATAATGTGGACTGCTAGAACTCACCAAAATAGTTCCTTGTACTGACACAGATAAACAAGAGCATGGATCCCAAAAAACAAGACATTGCTGACTGTCTGTCCTAAAGTAATATTTTCATTAGGGAGATGAAAACTAAGACAGCGGCCCATCTCATAAGAAACAACTCTTGAGGGAGACAATGAAAGATGATTGTTTACTGTGGATGAAGGACTTCCAAAACTTAAGAAATATAAATGTCCATGAAAAAATGAGGAGCAAAGGAAGGGAACTCAGCCATCCATTTAAGAGTTTCCTCCCTACTTTGTCAATAACTTTCCCTTTACCTTAGTAGATTTATCCATACCTCGCAACTTCTTAGTGCAAGAAATCTGAACAAAGCCTGACAAAATGGGGAGACAAAGGGCAACTTCTTAGTGCAAGAAATCTGAACAAAGCCTGACAAAATGGGGAGACAAAGGCCCAAAAATAGAGGCGGGTTTTAAAAATTGCTCTTATAAATGTAGAATGTTGCTAGTATAACAGGAATTATGTTAGCTTACATTTTCTGAAGAACATGAAGTTTTAAACTGAAATGTATGTCATTATTTGGTAAATTCAATCCTCAAAATATTCCAGTGATTTGCCAGAAAACCACAAATTTTATGAGGAACACACCAAAAATATAAGGGAAAAATCTGGACATTCTGCAAAAACCTGGACAGTTGAGAGGTATTTACCTCAGATATTAACAATAAAGTAATCCTTGCTGCAGTGAAATTACCACTTAATTCCATTGGTATGAACTGCTTCTTTCACAAGAAAATAGACTAAGCTATCTGAATGGCTATCACTTTCAATGACATATATAAAGAATTAGCTGACAGCTGACTTTCTTTTACATATGGGGCTTCTAAAGTAATAACTTTAGGTCATACGCGATCTCCTGAATTAGGAACAAACCAATACTGCTGTGTTCAGAAAATAGAGCAACTAAATGCACATAAAACTAATTACAATTCTGCATTCTAGACTTTATTTTATTTTTTTATTTTTATTTTACATTTTACATTTGTTAACCGGGGGTGTCTGAATGAGCCATAAAGGCCCTTTTTCAGCAGAGACCCGGGGAGAAAAGCTCCACAAAGAAAAATTACAGACACATTTATTTAAACATGATCAGTATACACACAAATTACAAGAGACATGCTTTTACAGTGGTATGCGGCACATAAACAGTTACAGTGGAGAGAACAAACAAAAATTATTAATTTTAAAAATAAAGGTAATTAATAGATTTGTGGTGTACAGCTGAAATTTGGAACATAGGTAGAATACATACATAGTACACAGGTACAGTACATACATTGTAGATTAGCCAGTGTTTGTAAGTAAGGTTGAAGACTATTATCAAGTGCTCTAGATTTAGTATGTATATGTTACCTCAGATATTAACAATGAAGTAATCCTTGCTGCAGTGAAATTACCACTTAATTCCATTGGTATGAACTGCTTCTTTCACAAGAAAATAGACTAAGCTATCTGAATGGCTCAGTCAGACACCCCCGGTTAACAAATGTAAAATAAAAATAAAAAATAAAATAAAGTCTAGAATACAGTGCCCACAAACTGCATTGAGTTAATTTAAAAAAATGCATTCTCTGTCAGTGTTGTGACATTTTGCAGACCTTAGATAAAGGAAAACCTCTTCTAGAGAAGCTTCAGTTGTTGTTGTTGTCTTTCGGCTTTACCCGGTTAGGGTTCGCCACAGCGGAACTCCGGTCCACTAATGATTGGCAGTAGATTTTCATGAACACTGAGGTGTCAGCTTGATGTTCAACCTTCAATGAAGGCACACCCATTTACGCATGTCTTTCGAACGCCCACCCAACCGCGGGGAGGACATGCAGACTCCACACAGAAGGCACTCCCTGCACTCCAGCTGAGAATCAAATGGGTGAACCTCTTGCTGTGAGGCAACAACACTACCGCTGCACCACCGCGGAAGTGTCTAGAGAAGCTTCAGTAAACTCATTAAATCAAAATCCTCCAGAACAACTGCACTTCTTTCAAGTACATGTACACAATTAGATACCTATGCCAAATGATAATTCACTTGCATGAGGGCCAAAGAAGAGAACCGTGAAGAAATGGTAGTAGATCAACAGACAACATTCTGTAAGGAGGAAGAACTAGAAATCAGACTGATAACCCAAATACAATGGTAGTACCTAGAAGATGCAGGTTCAAACCTCGTAAGTCAACCTTTTAGACAATGAACAGATGGAGTATATGGGGCTACACTACATAATCAAAGAGACACTTCTTCGAATATGTAATCATCAACCCCTAAACACCTACATTTACTCCATCATGGGCAAGATTTGTAAAGAATTTAAAGTCTCAAGATGGATGTCGAACACTAGCAGACCTTCTAGGCTTGATTCCAAGAAGTTATTGGTAGCAGAGCTGAGGGCCCCCCACTATCTTGCTTCCTTATCCTGAATATAATTTATATCTCCTTCCTGGGCATGATGACATTATCACAGAGTAGGGGTACTTTCAAACTACAGTCCTTGCATCACTGTATGAAAAACTGTAAGGGTTGGGAGAAGAAATTCTGCAAAATGTTATAGTAATGAGTTTCATCACTCATTCCTGTTACTGCATGATCCCAGGTGAGGACTTGTGGGAGCCTGCTGAGTCCTTCTGAAACTGTTTGGTGGCACAGCTCCACCTGAAGGGCAGTGCATATATTGCAGGCAGTGAGTATTCTGGCAGTACTAGAGTTGCCATACACTTGTAGCTGTACAACCATAAGGCTATCTTGCACAACAGTCTCACCTGAATGACAAGTAACTTGGCCATCATGAATTCTATATAGTCTCAAACTGGGATGGACATATGGGGTACTAACTCAGCAGAGAGAAATATCAATTTTCAACAGTTTTACCTATGTGGGTCATTCCCAATGAAATCTGAGGAATTTCACACACCAAATTACTACATATGCATGCCGTCCTTAGCTTCCCCAAGAGGCACCCCAAAAGCAGCAGGAGAGTTCCACCTGTAAGCACCTACTGTAGTCAGACAGCCTTATCACCATATATTGCTTGCAGTACCAATTAAATTTACGGGTGAAACTGTTGCATCACTGAAGTCTAGCACAGTTTTCTATGCATCACTCCATTGCTTTGAGGTTTTACATTGTTAACACATCTGCAAGCTCAATTTTCATTTTGCAATCAAGTGTAGAGCTTCAACAGACCTCATTAGCATATGACTTTGGAACTGGGCATGGGGTAACTTCCTACCATAGTATGCTATCCCATTCACCAACTCTTTTGGAACAACATGATCTGTGAGGCTATTTGCAGGGTAACAGACTCTTAGAAAAAAAAATTGTAGTTGTGGTGAGAAAAATCCATCAAAATGTCTGAGATATACCTTTAGGTGTTAAAGGGGCAGATAAAGAATTAAAGTCAGATATTGACAATTTAATTTTTTGGAAATAAGAACATATGTAGATCACGCAAAGACTACTATGTGAGAAAGATCAGTACAAACTGAAAATATTCACACAACTAGCTAATCTGGTGCCACTAAAAATTTGATCAGCAAATGAAAACATAACACACTTTACAGCTAGTGCAGTCATAGTTTCAAAGCAAGTACCAAGCTAGTTGCCCTTGTGGGCAGTTTCAAGCTTAGCCAATTTCCATTTTGTTGCTTGAATTAACCTATCCTATTTGGTGTTATATTGTACTTACTCCTCCCACGGTTGCTAATTATATACTACCCCTAATGAGAATAGCTGGAATTATTCAGTTGATAATTTCAGGAGACTTATGTGTGGGATAAAGCATTTAGGAGCTGCCTCTTTTCACTAGTAGTACAAGGACAGTCCTGGAATAAATTTCTATTACCAATCTATAGATCCAAGCTGCACTTGAATATGGGCAGGGATATAAACTTTGTTTTGCATGTATGAGTATTCTGTTCCAGAGCAGTGGCATTCACTGCAAAATGTATTTGTCTATCCAAACCATTCTGTTGATATTGCAGAAGAGGTGTAGATCCCTGGACTGAGTATTTCTAATGGTATTTGACTTGCTGATGTGCAGTAGGTCCTTCAGTATTGGTTTGTCGGATACCTTGTATGCCAGACACTGGTCATCTCTTAGAAGTCTGTCACATACTGAGCATAGTGACATGGCTTAGAGTCGGTCCATGTAGGACAAATAGTTTAGGCTCAGTATCCTTTCATTACGATATCTCTTTGGGTGCTCCAGTTGTTTCATATGACTGGACAGATACATACCAAAAGGGGCATTATAGTCAATGCCTGGCCTATTGAAGGCTAAGTAAAGGGGGACAATGGCATATCTACATATAGACACAGCCCCTTTGTTTATAAGCTGTGCAGTATAGATGGGCTTTCACATGTTGCTCAAAAGTTGGGTCACTGTCCACATAAATTCCCAAACCAGAACAAGTGGGTTAACTCTTAGGGGGTGCATTGATAATGTGGTAGTCTCCCTGGTTAAACAACTTCATAAAGTATATGATAATGTTTTATTTATTTATTTTTTTGGCATTTAGTATTTAGTTTCAGTCCATGATTCTGGCACTAGTTATATGTTTTGGACAAACCTTTCTGCATGATGGCTAAGTCATTTGGGAATTCAATGACTGCTCCTAGCTTGCAGTCATCTGAAAACTTTGTCAGCCAGAGACCTGCTGTGGAGAGCACCCCTGCCTTACCAAGCTATGGCTCATTCCACACACTCTGATGCCAAAATGAGGTTGGGAAGACTAAGGGTGGTGGTGTCTCTATTTTCATTAAGTAGAGGCGCACCTCCAGAATGGTCTGCCAGAAGGATGCACTGGAACTACTCCAGGTACAGCTGACAGTTGGCAAGACACCCATCCAAGTTACATCTAGCTATATACCCCCCCCCCCATGACTCAGGAACCCACTCCTCTTATCTGGATCTACTTGACTCCATCAAGGTACCCCCTAACTCTCTGATCCTTGATGACTTCAACTACCCCACGATAGACTGGGTGAACTATTCTTGCACTAATGCACTCTCTCAATGGTTCCTCAACTTCATCATTTCTAATGCACTAGACCAGCTCGTCTCATCCCCCACAAGGGGAGATAACATTCTGGACTTTGTTCTTACCAACATGGGTGACCAATGCACCACTCCCATAGTATGTTCTTCCCTGGTGAGATCAGATCATCAGACTGTCTCATTTGAAGTTTGTCTCCAACTCAACTCCACCCCCCCCCCCCCCAGCCAAAATCAAGCTAAAAAAATTCTCAAAAGCTGACTATAACATCCTAGGGGAGGGTATCTGCAGCTTCACACCAGTGCCCTCCTCAGATGATGCAGACAGCTATACTGAACAGTACTCCAACGCAGTATACAAGCATCTGTACAACTGCATTGACTCAGCCATACCCAATAGAACTAAAACCTGTTCCTCAAGGAAACGCAAACCTGTTTGGTGGACATCCTCTATCACAGGCTTTACAAGAAAAGGAAGAAACTGCTGTCCAAGGGTAAAAGGGAACAAATTCCAAACTGCAAAAACTCCCTCCTTAGCCTCAACAAGCAAATTAGATCACTAGTGGAAACTTCCAAGGCCAATTATGAATTGAAACTAGCCTACATAATAAAGGGAAAACATAAAGTATTCTTCGGTTACATCAGGAAACTCCTTAAGGAAGTCCAGGTTTGTTCCAAATTAGTATTTAACAGTATCACTTACACTGATCCTGTTGACTTAGCCAACCTTCAAGCAGAGAGGTTCAGGGCAAACTTCACCCCCCTGTCTCCCCCAAAGGCCCTTCTGACATCCCCAATAGTTGTCCTGTACCTCACATTTCTGTAGATTAAGTGTTACAGGCCCTACTTCCATGGAACCTGATAGTACCCAGGATGTATTCTGCACCATCTCCAGCAAGAACTGGATTCTCCATTAAGCACCCTATTCAACCACAGCCTAAATACTGGCTTCATTCCAGCAGAGTGGAGAACTGCCATTGTCATCCCCTTGCACAAAGGTGGTGTCACTACTGACCCTGGGAACTATCACCATATTAGCTTGACAAGTCTGATCTGTAAAGCCATGGAGCATATCATTATGGATCTCATAAATAAAGACATAGGCAATCTCCAAACATTTGACCCCACCCAGTTCAGACTTGTCAAATGCAGATCTTGCCTGTTGAACCTGGTTGCCTTCTTTGAGACTGTCGCCAAGGCACTGGATGAGGGAAAGTCAGTACATACGGCTTACCTTGACTTAGTCAAGGCGTTTGATACAATCGCTCACTCGGGCATTATTGAAAAGCTAACACAAGTTGGTGTAAATCCTTATCTCATCAGGTGGGTGGCCAACTGGCTTACCGAAAGGACCCTCACAGTGAAAATAGGTACATCCACCTCTGGTAGCAGACCTGTTACTAGTGGAGTTCCCCAGGGATCTGTCCTGGGACCCCTACTGTTTGGCATCTATTTCTCAGAGGTCCAGGCAAAGACAAAAGGCCTGCAGCTGACAAAGTTTGTGGACAGCCATAAGTTGGGTGCTGTCATTGACTCCCCAAATAATGTTAACATACTGCAAGAGGGTCTCACAACAACTAACGACTGGTGCCAAATTCATGGCCTCAAGCTAAATGCAAAAAAATGTATAATCATACCATTAGGCAAAAACACAACCCCTGTTGATTACCACATCAATAGCAACCCCCTAAGCACACAACCTGTGGTGAGAGACCTGGGCACTCAGGTTGATGACAACCTCACATTCGATCATCATGTAGCAGCAGTGGTCAGAAAAGCCTTTTACTTGCTTCATCTCATAAGTAAAGGGATTACATCCAGAAGAAAGGAGGTTATTACCTCTCTATACTCCTCCCTCATTAGACCAATAATTGAGTATAACGCCCCATCTGGGATTTAACTCTCCAAACATCTGCACCAACTGGAAAGGTCACTGAAATACCTCACAAAGATAATCCATGGCCTCCAACACCTGTCCTATGCTGACAGGCTCAAATCACTATCACTCTACTCTGTATTATACAAATTGTTCAAGGGTGATCTGTGTCTTAACAACAAGGCAATCTCGGATCCTGCCCTACTAGAGATGCTCTATACCTGTCACACACTACCTGCTCAAAAGGCATCTTTTATCAAAAGGAATCTAATATGCAACATCAACAAAACCTGCTGGAGAGACAGGTTTGTCTTCAGAGGCTGCACCTTCTCTGGAATAGACATCCCATTCACATCAAACAGAGCACCTTGCTGACTCTTGTCAAGCACAACCATGATGAGTGGATGAGAAACCATAAATTTGTCCCAGGGGTTCCACCTCTTTCCCTCATTGACAGGGGTAACAGGTGCTGACTGAGGTTTCTTTTTAGGGATAAACTCTTGGCTAGGCTTGGAAGGGCCCCAGGGCCATTAGCCTAGTAACCTCCTATGATCCTATGATCCTTTGATACTGGCTTTTGCTTCACAGAAGGAGATGCTAAACAGAAGAGGTCCCAACACCAAACCCTTGGAGACTCCCCTAGTGACTGGTCACTTTGTGAAGGTAGCTCTCCCTATTTTGATCTCCTTCATCCTATCTGTGAGCCAGTTGGCAATCCAGTGAGAAACCTAGGGATTTACTCTGAGTTTATATAGCTTCTCTACTGTGTCTTAGTTAAGTTGTATCAAAAGGTTTGGCCAGGACAGGGTATGCAGTGTGTACTGTTTTCCTTCATCCATTGTTTTGGTGAACTTTTCAAAAATAGTCCTCTAGGTTGAGTAAGCATGACCTGTGCTTGACAAATCCAAAGTGAGACAGGTACAGTGTTTGGAGGTTCCCTATGTCCTTATTGATTAGTTCCATAATAAGTCTTTCCACGGCTTTCCATATGAGGCTGGTCAGACTTATTGATCTGTAACTGCCTGCAACTGTGGAAGGGCCTCCCTTATTCAAGGGAATAACTCTAGCTGTACAGAAGCTGAGGATAAGCAGTGTTGGGGGTTGTGGCTAAATTATGCTTCATGCTATTTAAAATGCATCCAAGGATATTGTCAGGACCCATCAGTGCATTTTTTTATCTTTTATTAGCACTTTTAGGGCTTGTTTTTGTGTGAGAGCTGGTTTTTAGGTATATCTTGTGAGATAGGTGGCGAGAATATAGGGGTAAATTTTGAGCTGCATTTACCAGCCAATAGGTTTGCTATATCTTTAGATTCACTATAGGCAGCGACATTCACAATTAGCTTGGTTTATTATGTATTGTGCTTTGAGATTATGAATGTAAGTAAAAAAGACCGTGAGAATGTCTTTGTCATAGATGGCTAGTTTTGCCTCAAGCATGGCTTTGTCAGATTTTGATAAGCTTGTGAGTTGTTGGTTTATTTCATTGTTGAAGGCTGCTTCATTCTGGGGATGACTCTTCTTACTTTTGGTCAAAGTTCTCTTACATCTTTAAAAAAGTATTTTCTAAATCTCATCATAAAGTGATTGGATGATTCATAATAATAATAATAGTAGCAGAACAAGACAGACTGATATAGACACTTTTCTATGTCAAGTAGGCACAAAAATCCCTGAAGGAGTTGTGCAAATAAACTTTGTATTAAAACAAGAAGAAGAAGAGGAGAATATAACCGTGAGGATGTGTTCAGTTTATACTTGGTTACAGAGGAAGTGAGAAGTAATGACTCCTCAGTTTTCTTCAACAAGTCCATTCCATGAGTAGACAGCCTACTTCTCATACTTTCTTGATGAATGGAAAGAACACATATGTCAGGAGCACCTAACCAAAGCTAACCAGTATAAAAATCCATGGCCCGTCTTTATCTATGTATGCATTTTGCAATCAAAATGCTGATGCTTCTTGGTGTTAAAACTAACCGGCTAATAAAAAGACCATTGTCAGTCATCATAATACATGCTATGCTGTCAGATTTCTAATGGTTCAAGTCATCTGGAACAAGCCACACTTTTCCAACAGAGTCTATAAACTTAGATGGGCAAAGCTGAGATAGTATTTTTCTAGTAACTTGTTTTCAAGAAAAACAGAAGTCTGCCCAATAATAAAACTGCAGAAATATAAGAATTGAAAAGCCCCAGTACTCTGTCCTGCATCATGGACTGTGTTTTATAAATCCATAATAGATGTCTACAATTTGTTAGAAGATACTATAAATGACTTAATTAACAACAATGTCCTTTGTCTCCTGAAGCACTGGAGTGGATACCCTCTTTTTACAGAAGATGTATCCAGGCAGATATGCCGAACTGTATTCTCGAGGAGGAAAACCAAACGTTACAAGGAAAAGGAACAAGCATCCTTCTAAACCGGCATCATCACCTAAATAACCTACTTGCTTAAAAGTAACATCATAACACTTCACTTTAATGGGTAAAACACAGAAATGAGAGAGAAAAAAATATATAATTAGAATACTATAGTTACTGTCTTTAGCTTGGTTAGCTTTACTGTCTCACAGTACTTTGTTCTTCAATTCAATTCCTGGCCAGTCTGTCATTTATCTGGTATCTGCATATTATCCCTGCATCCATCTGGCATTTTGCTAGATATTTCAGTTTCCTCTCACTTAATTGAAAGCTGTAGGGTATTGGGAAATTCATTAAGTTATTTATTTGGTGGCATGCCATGCATGGGTGTGTGTGTGTGTGTGCCTGTGTGCCTGTGTGTGTGTGTGTGTGTGTGTGTGTGTGCGTGTGTGTGTGTGTGTGTGTGTGTGTGTGTGTGTGTGTGTGTGTGTGTGTGTGTGTGTGTGTGTGTGTGTTTGTTTCATTTGAAAGACAGACATTCTATCCTGGACTAGTTCTACTTCTAAATTTTGAAGTTTCACAACTTCAAATTTCTTATGGTCAAGACCATAAGATCGATGTTTTGAAACTTTGAAATGTAAATAAAAACATAAATAAAAACAAAAAAAAATCTTTTTTTTATGTTTTTGCAGGTGGCCAGCCCCCCCCCCCTGCACCTCCCACACCACCTTCTAATTCAATATGCCAACTCCGAGATCGTACTACAGCAAGGAAAACGGTAAGTATACCGTTCCATGCTGTATGGCAATTTCCTTTTAAACGGTTCAGAATTTCAAAACTTCAATCTTATGGTTTCTACCATAAGAGATTCAAATTTTTGAAACTTCAAAATTTAGAAGTAGATCCCCAGGACTACCGTTAATGTCTTAGACCCACTGAATGCTGTTATAGGCTCCAGTTTCCACATGATAAAAAAATCTCCACATGCTTTCTAAGTCACTCTTGATTTTTGCCTTTTACTCCAGTTTCCTTCCACATCCCCAGAACATTTTGCAGGTCAGTTGGGAATTTAGAATCCTAAATGTGTGTATACGAAGTATGACCATGAGTGTGTGCATGTGTGTGTGTGCGTGTGTGTGTGTGTGTGTGTGTGTGTGTGTGTGTGTGTGTGTGTGTGTGTGTGTGTGTGTGTGTGTGTGTGTGTGTGTGTGTGTGTGTAAAACACAGACATTCTATTCAAGATTTGTTTCTCTGTCTTGCACCTATAGACTGCTATGGTAGTCTGCAGCTCTCCCATGATGCCAAACTGGATAAAGCAGGTATCAGAGAATGACTAACTGAATGAATGACTGAATGACTGGACACAGACTATACATTACATAACATATTTTAACATAACATAACATAACATAACCAATTGTTTTGGTAAATATTTCATCACAGTGCAGTCTTTCTACTTAATTACAGCTTGTTATGTCTCAGAGCAGTTTCATTATCTGCCTAGGCTGACAGGTAAGACTATACTTTCACTCAGCCTTCATGCTATTGCCATTTTTGATCATGTAGCTCTCTATATACATTCTGAATAATGAATTTAGTGGCAAATACTTAACTTCTGGATATTTCTGGAAAATAATCTGTAGTGCAATGTTCAGACAGCATGATAAGAGATGAACAAAATACCGAACCTCTGAAGAGTTTTTGTGAAGCTGCACATATGCTTAACTAATCACCATTTGTTCGACTTACATTCGTTCTTCAGAGAGCCCTCAGATAGTAATAAACTATCAGTATTCTACCCAGGCACATCTTTCTTATTTTAAGCATGCTATTCTCACCCCTGATCTACAATGTTTTATTTAACATGTTATAAGTGAGTAAGTGAACCTGTCCAAGAATACATTTTAAACATTTGTCCATCATTTTGAGGTCAGGTATGGCAATCCTCTATTGTCTGTTTCTTATTGCTTAATATACATTTATATTGACAGTAATATATTAAAATACTACAAAAGAAGAAAGATGCCAAAACTGCTGGAGCCACGGATGTCAGCAACAATTTTTTATTAATAAATCCACCAAGAAGAAGTCAATTTGTCTAGACGAAAACACAATTTTGTTACAAGGCGCTTATGTGTTTTTAGTGGTGTTCTTGGTGGATTTATTAATAAAAAATTGTTGCTGACATCCGTGGCTCCAGCAGTTTTGGCATCTTTCTTCTTTTGTGGTTTTACTTGTGCCAAACACCCTATTTTTGGTTCGTGGATATTAAAATACTACTCACACTAACATTACTTATTCAGTAATGCTTCAAGATCTCTAGTAAATTCTAAAAGCTTTATGACTTCTTTCACTTTTCCCAAAGTGTGTTTCTCCTCTTTGTGTCTTTTAAATGTTTATAGTAGTTGCTATTTCTAAATTTGAAAATTAGTACTTTTGTTTGAGATAGCTAGTTCACTAAAATATGTTGGCATGTATGTGCTTTTCCTTTTATTTTCACACTGGTACACTGCTTTACATGTAGCAGGGTCTGGCAGTTCAGTGGTTATGTGCACTCTGTTAGTGTAGCATCTTCAGATATCAGTATTGTCTCGAATTATCAAACATGCATCTTAGTAATAAATGTAGACAGATTTCATTTGTAGGGAAAAATCACTTTATTGCAATACAAAACTTCAGCACATATTGTTTAAGCAAAGTGTGAAACCATTAAAATGATAGGAGGTATTCCGCTGCACCAATTCACAATGGGAAAAAAGGAATATAATCAAACATTTATATTCGTCGTGCTAAACCAGAAGTTTGTACCTGCTTCTCAATTGATTAAATGCATGAAGCATTATGTTCCTAAGAATATAGCACAATCTGATAGACATCAAATGAGTAGCGTGGGCAGCGTTAAGTAAAAGAAAATAATGTCTTGTCCCCTGAAGGTGCATAATCCCGTGGATTTTTTAAAGTTCATAAACAGTTCATTTGTTTAAAGCAAATGCACAAAGAAAACCCTTAATGCACCCATGTAATTATGAAAAGATAAATATAGAAAGGACATTAACTCTCAGCTGAATATGTATAAATATAGTCATTTTGACCTCATGTGGCATTATAATTGTACAGATTATTATTTCAAGCCAGGTGTGTAAAAAACACTAATTAGTAGAATTATGGGGCACTGGTTTAGCTCAGAGGATTAAGGCTATGAGCTGCTAATGAGCTTCATGTTACAGTCTGTAGTTGATTCCATAATTCTCCATTTAACTACTATGTGACTCTGCGCATGTTGTTTTACAAAATAGCGATTCCAGTTCTATAATAAAATGGACATCATTGCAGTTGGACAACCAAGCTTAAATACACACAGACACAGACATAGACACACACACACACACACACACACACACACACACACACACACACACACACACACACACACACACACACATGTAAATACAGACTTCTGCACATACACATGCACACACACACAATACAATTTTATATTAAAGGGAACTACACTCATGATTTCAAAATTATCCTGAATATTGGCACCAAGGTAAGAAAATGATCTGCGATGTGCACCCAGCATTTACCCTTTCATGGATGTTGCTTACCAAATACAGTAAGTGTACTTGTAGTGCATGTAACACCACAATTAACTTGAGAAATTGGCAAAAATATAAACTTGCTAAACTCTGCTCTAGCAGAAGACCCAATTTTAAAAGCCTTTAAGGGTGTCTAAGAAAACCTCATTAAGAACTCTCTAAGAGCTGTTAAGAGCAGGCCTTGAGCTGTGGATTAACTACAGACTGTGCTATCAGTAAACAGTAGTGGCAGAGGTAAAACAGCTTTAAAAGCTGTTGCAATTTCACCATCTCACTTACAGACAGAAAGTATTATAGAATGAAGTACATATCAGATTTCAGAAGCTGTTTTACCTTTTTGCCAAAATATCACTTTGATTCTGCCTGCTGTACCTCTCAGCTGTCCCTAACTATACAGAACATAGCTGATATTCCCTCACATTTTGCCATGTCCCTCATACAAAAAATGATTTTCTTATAAATAACCTTGGATAATGCAAGACATTAAACTTTTATACCCTTTTGTTGTTCAGAAAATACATGTTGATGAAAATCCTTTTGCTCCATTAGCTCTTTGAATGAATTAGAACAATATTAAAGAAATAAATGCCCCAGATATTAATCTTTTTTCTCCCGATTTAATTTTGATTATTTGCAGATGTCTTAAGCAAAGAAGTTGAGTGGTATACTGCAGTCTGTTTGACAGTGATCAGTAATGGTTTTACTATCATTTAAGTCTGGTGAAACACTTTGCATTCCCACACTTTGTTTTTTGTTTGTTTTCTAGAACTTATAGTACAAGGAACAGTTATAGCCTGATGCTCAGAAATAATTATGATCAGGTCTTTGATTGTGATCCTCTAGTGCATGTTCTCAACACAGACACACGGATTCACCTCTCAACATACCTCTCAACCTCTTAGAGCAAAAAATCTGGACAAAGCCTAGAATAATGGGGGGACAAATAGGGCCTCCTAGGCCAAGAACAACAGCAAAGCATTCTTTATCTATGCCCACAAACTCAATGGCAATACACAATTGTGTACAGAACTCATTGCAAATGGAGCCACCTATACTGAGCCAGAAGATATAGCAAAACTACTGGCCAACAAATTCAGCTTCAACTTTATTCCTCTCCCCCCTCAATCTTGCTTCATGAAATGCCATCAAATATAACTTCCCCTGCTATCACTAGGGAACAGGTCCTTAGTGCTCTCTTTAAGACCAAGAGCACTGCATCAATGGGCCCAGACAATATCCCAGGATGCTTTCTAAATAACATGAAACATGACCTATAAGAACCTCTGGAATTGCTATTTAACTGTATCCTCCATACAGATTTCGTGCATCATGAATGGAGAACAGCAATAGTCATCCTCTGCACAAAGGAGGGCCATCTTTAGACCCGGGAAACTACAGACCCATAAGTATCACCAGTCTTATATGCAAGTCAATGAAAGAATTATCATGGAAATTGTCAGTAGTGACAAAGGAAACCTCCAGACACTGGACCCAACCCAATTTGGTTTCATCAAGGGCAGGTCATCCTTATTCAACCTGGAGGACTTCTTTGAGAAGGTCACCAAAGCAATGGATGAGGGCAAAATGGTTCACAGTTCACACTGCCTACCTTGACCTGGCCAAGTCATTTGACACAATCCCCAACTCATGTATTGTTGATAAACTTAAGAGGTTAAGTACAAAACAGCATGTCACCTTGAGCATAGCCAAATGGCTCACTGACACGACCAAGGAACTTAACATTGGGGAGTTCACTTCTCTACCGAGAGGCCAGTCACAAGCTGAGTCCCTCAGGGATTGGTCCTGGGACCACTCGTTCTTTGGCATTTACTTCTCTGAAGTCAAGGCTAATGTCAATGGCTTCTGGCTGACTACATTTGCATATGATTGCAAATTAGCAGCTGTCATTAAATCGCCCATTGACACAAATGTTCTCCAGGAAGGTCTAACCCAGACAAACAACTGTTAACAGAGCCATGGACTAAAACTAAATGCCAAGGATTGCATAATAATATCCTTTGGGAAGTCATCCAACCCTGGTAACTATCATGTTGACAACACACCCCTAAGAGTTGACACAGTAGTCAGGGACTTGGGGACACACATAGACAGTAATCTAGCCTTTGACCATCACATGTCTACAATAGTAAGGACATTGTTCCATGTTTTACAACTTAAAAACAAAGGTATGGTATCTAAGTCCAGGGAAGTCATTGTTCTACTATATTTGTCATTCATCAGACCTGTCACTGAGTGCAGTGCCCCCTTTGATATATACCTAATCAGGCATATCCAATTAGAATGTCCACAAAGGTTCCCCACTAAAAGAATACGGGGCTTAAGTAACATGTCCTGTGCAGACAGCCTCAAGGCCACATCCCTGTATTCTGTCTCCTACAGGCTGTTGAGGGGAGATCTATGCCTGGCATACAAGGCATTGTCAGACCCCACTCTGATGGAATTCCCACATATCCACAAAACAAACAGCCTCAGAATTACCCACTCTCAAGACTTTATCCTTGCCAGTGATATAAATAGGACCTGCTGGAGAGGCAGGTATGTATCCCAGAGACAATCCCTTCTCTGGAACAGGCTCCCCCATTCATGAGAAGCAGAGTTCTTCCTTAACCCAATTCAAGTGTAACTTGGACAACTGGATAGGAAACAGGAAGATCATCCATGCTTTGATGCCTATGTCTAATGGACACAGGCAGCCTGTAAATGGTTCATCTCCCAGACCTTTGCTGCTAAATGTTTCACCTCCCAAGCCCCTGCTTATAGCTTTCAAGGGTACCAGAACTTGTCAGAGATTTGGGATGCATGGCTAGGCTTAAAAAGGCCCTTGTGGTCATTAGCCTGGTAAACACCTATGAATTAAGATATAGTAGTGTAGCAAAGGTAGTAAAGAATATAAGAAAAAGAACATGGCCGGGAATACAAAGATAAGAAAAGTAGTATTAGCTACATTTAAATTATGGAGATAACAACTACATATCCATGTATCTGTTAGGATTTTTTTTAATGAATTTAGATTTAACTAGTGTAAAGGATTCAATCTGTCTAATTGGGTAATATATATTGTATAATGTATATTGTTTCAATTTTTATGCAATTTGAAGATTACCAGCTGTGCTATTGAATTTAAATATAGAAAATAGAAAAGAAATATAGAAAGAAGTGATTTTTAAGAGGAAAGAATTCTACAATTGGAATATGGGTAAACAGTAAATTGAAGACTGGGACATTTGTTTGGAGAATAGAGTATTTTATATATAGTCATCATTTGCATGTATGAAAAGCATGGGTTAACTCTAACCAGATAAAATACTTGAGGACAACACAGTGATGAGATTAAAAACCCATATGTAACACATGGCGTGCACTGATTGCACACTGAAAACAGGAAAAATACACCTTATTATACAGCTTTTTGAGATCAAATAGGTGTAAATCAAGGTCTGTTATTTACCTTACAGACTTGATATGCTCTAGTCCTGCACATGCAGCATTCAGCACAGAACAACATTTAGAAGAGTTAACAACTTTAAATTATATAAAATACTTTGCACTGTCACAAAGGCAAACTGAATAGTTTAACAGCTTTCAAAGTTATTAGTCAAGCAGATGTACAGGTAGGTTCTAGTCACTGTCTACATGACAGCACTAAGTGTTTTATGATTTTCATAGCTGTAAAACAAGGTGTACTTCTGTATTTTTTATTCTGTAACAACTACATTGGATCAGTACAAATTACATGTCCTCCAAAGAATTATGATTGGGTCTCTGATCATACCTTCATAGGTTCATAGATAGGTACTAGACTATCAGCCATGGGGCCTATATAAACCTAGCCAAAAAGGTTCCCTGGCGTTCACCACCCAAGAAAATTATTTTCCTGTGCCCCTGTCGAGCAGCGCCGCAGAAGTGATCTCCTGGATGAATTTTCTATTTCCCATCCAGTCATCAAGATTTTTTTTAAAGAGGGTCAATGAGAAGCTTTGCTTAACAAATTATCATCATCAATCATCTATAATAATCCTCTATTATGTGTTTTCAATGTGGATGCCAAGATTCACCTCTTAATCTTTGCTTTTGAGGTGAATTTCTTGGCAGTCATGTCTTGAACACATAATAAGCCAGTTATGATCACAGACCTGCTCATAATCACATATGTAGTACATTAGAACATCTGAAGCTGCATGTACAGCAAATTATAATTAGATTTCTCTGATCATAACTGATTACATGCTTTCAACATGGACTTCAAGATTGACCTCTCAAATTTCACTTTCTATGTTGGTTTTAACTGTTTTTTGTCTCCTTGGACCTCATTAATACTGGTCTCCTACTCCCCACTGCCCAGTAAAGACTGAGAGTAACATTTTTGTATCAGTTTTGAGAACACATAATAGAGGATTATGCTGTGGCTGGTTATGCATCTTAGCAGCATCCTGGGGGCTCAGCTATCTGTGCATCTCTCTGGTGGAGGTGTTTTATGTTGTATGCCCTATAGCTTCTTTTCCCTTTCTCCACATGCTCAGTGGTTGTTTCTGAGGATAACTCTCTTCTTTGGGTCGTGCTTTCCCTTAGGGATCGGCAGCAGCATCCAAAATAGGCATGCCCATCCTTCCTTGCCACTCTGTCAGTCACCTGAGCCACTAATCCAACCTGTGTCAACTGAGCCATAGTTATCTAGTCTCTAACACTATGTTGGCGTTACACTGGCAACTGGTCCTTTAGTCCCCAAGTTATCTATAATCTTTTGGAACATGTTCATTGTATACTAGTTTAACTGTCCAGAGCCAGTATTTGCAATATTTCTTATATTCTCGAAATATCCATTATATTTTGTTTTTTCGTTACATTCTCACAACATTTTCAATAAGACATTAACAAATGTCCCCCTTTTCTCAGTCAGCGATGTACAGTATTTGCATATCATTTACCCGTTCCTGTTTTTCCATAGTGCATCCGATATTCTTTAATAGTCTCCCTCTTTTCCCTCCTTCCATAAGTTCTCTGCATTACCCCATTCTCTGAATAAATCACTTTCTGGAATTACTGTCATATTTTACATATCACTTTCCACCTTTGTCAGTGTCCCCTGTAGTTTCTAATGTTCAGTGTCTTGAACAATTCCTACCAGTTCCACATGCTGACATCTATGATCTGTTCTTCATTTCTGCATAATAACTTTCCCTGCTGTCATTATTAGAGTAGCAATTGCTTTTACATGGGTTTGACATGGGGTACTTGATTTCCATTTTACACCCCCCCCCATTATTAAGCGTGATGAAACGCTGATTGGCCAGCGCAGCATATTTAAATATTAATCTTATACTAAAAGGAAAAGGTCCAGTTGCGACTTTTTTTTAGTATAAGTCTAAGTCTTTAAATAAGTCTCTCTTAAAGTTAGATCTTGATTGCTTTTTTTAAAGCTGTCTCGCTATGTTAAACTCCTTTAACATAGTGACACAGTGTGTAAAAAGCAACGGAGATCTTGCTTTCTCCATTGTTTTTTAACTGTTTGCTATGTTAAATGGGTTTAACATAGCGAGACAGCTTTAAAATAAGCAATGGACATCTCCTTTGCTTATTTTAAAGCTGCCTCGCTATGTTAAACCCATTTAACATAGCGGAACAGTAAAAAGCAACAGAGATCTTGCTTTCTCCGTTACTTTTGGCCACAGCTCTGATGTACTGCGTAGGCATGCGCAGTACATCAGAACTGTGGTCGATACTAGACAGCTGCGGAAGGGCAGCAAAGAGGCATTATACAATGCCATTATTTAAGAAAAGTAATTATTTCTTTTCTTAAATAATGTCATAGTATAATAGCAATAACCACTTCTGGGTGGGTAATGCGGGATTTACCCACGGTTGTCTTTGTTTGGTCCCTCGGGCTTCAACCTCGGGACCAAACCACACCAACCGTGGGTAAATCCCGCATTACCCACACCCAGGCGTGGGTTATTGCTATATTAATTAACCCATCGAATGTTTGATGCATAATGTTTACAAATCTAATGAATATCAAGCTTATTATTTGCACTGTACTGCATATTTGATTTTCTTTACAATGTGTCATTCAGACCCAGGCTTACTGAACTAGATGTACTAAATAAACAATTTCCTACAGCCTGATAAATGTACAAAAAATATTTTTGTCATCCATATTGACTGAGTGAGAGTGAGGAAAAACATCTAAACCCTTGAGGTTTTTTGGTGGCTTTTATTACATATGAGCTGGTTGTACTCTTAATAGGCAATTTCTAAATTTCTGCTTATTTATTTATATATTTATTTTTTATTTAATTATATTTTTGGAGCTCCTCTATAATACGCAACAAAATTAAACCTTAAATCCAGAATCACCGTTTAAGCATTTTGTATAGTTCTCTGCTGCAATTTATGTTCTTGGCATACAATACTGCATCTTTCCTGCTATTTATTATTCATGACCTGTTATTTATTATTCATGACCTGAATGAGAATCAATATGTCAGAAAGAAAAAGGTGTGTCTATATTGCAGAAAACATCTACCCAACAAGAATATATTATTTACATAATATGGCGCAGTGGTGCAGTGGTAGCATTGTCACACCACAGCAGATTCTTCAATCTCCAGTTCAGCCTTCTGCAGCTGTGGAGTGTGTGGTGTCTGTCCTGTCCCTCCTCTTCTGGTGGGTTTTCTCTTGGTGTCTCATCACATCCCACATCACAAACAAATGCATCTGGGCCTTTCTCCCTGGGCCTCTCTGCTGAAAAATCCTGTTTGTTCCAAGTTTGACCTTTAAATAAAAAAAAAAAAAATAAATAAATACAATAATGGGTTTCAAACTCATGGAATGGATCAGTTACTTTATCACCTGATCAGTCAATCAATACACAGTTCTTCTAGGCAGACTTATAACTCCACAAATGAACATGATTTAACCTCATCTCAGTTAATTGATTAAAAAAACAAGTTTCCATTTAAACAGAACAGAATATCCTCTACAGCAAACTACTGGGCACAGTGAGAAACACTATGGGTACTATAATAGGTGCAAGGAACTTAAATCATACGTTTTATAACTCATTAAGTTGTATTTATTGCCAGGAATGAGCATCAAACTTTGAAAACCATTTCCAGCTTATATTCTCTTTTCAATACATTCAAAGTATCACCATTCTCAAAAGTATTTTACAAATTATTTTTAATCTACTCAATACCAAAAGACGATGGATTAGACTGCTACTCTGTAAGATGACTTTTGCTAAGTCTGACTACCTCAGTAAAATCTACAAATATATTTTTTCATATCTGTTTTGTTTCTCCTTCTCAATAAGTTTCTCTATATTAGTCTCCTTCTATCTCTTCAAATGCTCGTCTGTTTGTTCTACATGGCATACTGTCCTGTTTTCTGCCCTACTTCTTTCTTCACCCTTCACCTACCCAATGCAGTACTCATCAGCTTTGTATGTGCCCACCAATGCAGATTTATTTATCAAGTTTCGTTTATGCCTCTTCAAAATATTTTACTATTCCTTTCACCTCATTTCCAGTTTCATTATATTGGTGCTTCTTCTTTTGCCCTACCCTATTTTATTCATTCTGCTATCCCTGAATGTATCTCATTATACAATGACATTTCTCCTTTTTGTAGCTTAATTTGACATTCTTTTGAAGTTTCTAGCACAGATGTTATTCTTCCTCATCTGTTCTATTTTTCTTCCTGAAACTTAGTTTAGCTCTTGCTTTTCACTTTCTTCACCACCTACACCACTGGCTTATGTTAAATCTTAAAATGTGCCATGAAGGAGAAAGTGGCTAATGTGTGAAGGGGATCACAAGCGCGGCAACAAGTTCTTACTTATTTACTTTGAAACTATTTATTAGGTTTCTTTTCAAGCACTATGCCTGCTACTGCCAGCAAGCATGTATGGTAAGGTATGTACTTGTGTGTGTGTGTGTGTGTGTGTGTGTGTGTGTGTGTGTGTGTGTGTGTGTGTGTGTGTGTGTGTGTGTGTGTGTGGTGTGTGTGTGTGGTGTGTGTGTGTGTGTGTGTGTGTGTGTGTGTGTGTGTGTGTGTGTGTGTGTGTGTGTGTGTGTGTGTGTGTGTGTGTGTGTGTGTGTGGTGTGTGTGTGTGTGTGTGTGTGTGTGTGTGTGTGTGTGTGTGTGTGTGTGTGTGTGTGTGTGTGTGTGTGTGTGTGTGTGTGTGTGTGTGTGTGTGTGTGTGTGTGTGTGTGTGTGTGTGTGTGTGTGTGTGTGTGTGTGTGTGTGTGTGTGTGAGAGAGAGAAAGAGAAAGTGAGTATATGTGCATGAATGTATTTATGGGGGTATATAAGCTCTCAACTGTTACCCTATGCGCATCATATTTTGGTCTGCTTTTGTGTGTGCGTGTGTGTTTGTGAGTGTTTGTATATGTATGTGGGCATATAAACTTTGAACTGTTTCTGATTTTGCATCATATTTTGGTCTATTTTTATTTTTGAAATGCGTGGTCTGGCAAATCAGTGGAGATGGCAGCAGGCTCCTAACTGTGCAGAATTTTGAAGAATGTCCAGATTTTTTTCTCATATTTTTGATCTGTTCCTCATAAAAGTTTTTTTTTTTTTTGAAAAATCACTGTGGATTGAAAATTATTAAATAATGAGAGACAATTGAAGTACTGAAGGGGGGGGGCTAACGTGCAGCAGAGGAACCCATGGATCCATTTGTCCAGGTTTCCATTTTGCGTACGGCTAGCCTTGTTGACTGCAGACATATGCGATGTTTATAGTCAGGGAAGTGATCTATGTACTAAGGCAGTCTGTATGAAAATGAATGACTTCATTTGTTGTTTTATCATAGGTAATGGGCAATGACCTGCTGTAATATTGCTGCACCCATTTTAGCTAGCCCCAAGTATTCAACTGTTTCCTGCACCCCCCCATTGCTTTGAGATCACCAGCCACCACTGATATTAACTAAACATATTAACCTGCTATTTCTTGACTTACTTCAATGTACTTTGTGTCTCTATTACTTTTCACTGTAGCTTCAAAGGATAGCCATGTGTACCCACTTACATCCAACCATTCATTCTGTCATTTCCATTCTTCTCCTACCATGTTCTAATCTTATTTATATTGAAATGGCCTTTGATGAATTAAATTCCAACCGTAATTCCTTTCTGAATTTATGAAACCTGAGCAGGACTCTTCAAAGCATTTCCATATTCTCTTCCAATGGCCATCTGCAAACCAGCAAAGGTATGATTTCACTGCCTCTGTATATATTTAACTTAACTGCTTCCCCACTTGGTTTGCTAGAATTCAGTAACCATTGCAACTAGGAATGATGACACCAATCATAGCATCTCATACCTCTCCTCACCTTTGTCTTTTTCTCGCATACTTCCAAGTTCAAAATCTACTGCCATTGTCTCTGCTGTGATTCTCTTTTCTCCTCTTTCTTCTTTAGAAACTTTAAGCAGCAGCTACCACCTTCAGTTAAACACCTACTTGACCGAGAATACTATTCATTCTTTTTCCTTTCTCTCTTACCCACAAAGGCACATGATGGCCACAGTTTATCACCAGACTGTTTTTCTTTCACGATTCCTACTTACTTCTCTCATGTCGCCATTAGAAAAATCAATTTCTAATATTTTTGCTGGTATTATAGCCATTTCATTTTCATCAATAATCAAAATAGATATTTATCTGTAAATTGCAGGTGTTTCCTCTCTTCTCTTGGCTTTACTTCTCTTGTCTTGCTTTAGGCAAAGCTCACTCCTTCCTTCACTATTCTGAATGACATGGGCGTCTCTTTGCTCTCTTTAAATTTATTAAAGAGACCTAGCATATTGTCCACCATTTTATCATCTTTTTTATATTACCTGAGATACTCATTCAATTCTGTTGTTTTTCTTAATTTGATCATTTGTATGAGATTAAATGAAGAGTTATGCTTTATTTCATGTTCCTATGACTATTTTCAGTATAAAATGACATATAATTGACTATTTGTGTGTATTGTAATAGTTCTGTGTTTTAGCTCACCTAGAGCTTTTGTACTTCTTCATTTATAATTGACTTGGTAATCCATCTCTTCTTAAGAATCCTTCCTAAATCTAAATATTCTTCTTCTACTAAATTTCTTACTTATAATTTGAGAATTCTTTTAAGTGTAATCTTCTATCAAAGCATCTCATTGCTAGTCTAAAATAATCTTTCATATCTGTTGAATTCTCCTCTTCCATTCTAAGTCTCCATGGCAAACATTTACCTGGATTTTGAAGAAGTTACATTTTGATAAGCAAAATCCTACTTAAGAGAGGATAACTGGCTAGGCTTGTAAGGGCCTCAGGGCCAATAGCTTAGTAACTTCATATGATTCTATGATCCTTTGAACAGGGGATTATTTGTTATGTCATAGACACTGAGGTTTTATGCATAATTATGGAGCTATTTGATGATTCATGTGTGTTGTTAAAAACAGAAATATGGGAAAGGTAAAAAGTGCAGCCCTATTGGAATGTATGTGCGAGTAATAGTGAATGCTCAAAAAGTTAGTGCAGTGACACGATTGGTTTCATAAATGAACCATCAGTTGCTACAAGTATAGTCATGCATACAAGAGACATGCTGCCCAGATTTTAATCATATTGTTAAAAGTCATGATAAAAAGGCATAAAGATAACAATCAAAACAAGCCATTACAGTTTCTAAAAAATGTAAAATATAGAGCATTTTCAAAGATCTGAATTAATCATAGAGTTTTTTAGAGTAAACATTACAAGTAACAACTGGCACATAGGCAACCTATACCATCATTTTCTGCTGGGCAGGGACATTCCACAGGATCATCTGTTTGACAGGTCACATATTATCAAACATAAACACCAGTAAAGCCCTTTTTCAATGAAATGTGCAGCAGACAACTCAGTGGTGTCTGCTGTTGTGCATGTTGCACATGGTGCCTGATATGCCTTGCAGCTAAGATTGATAACTCCCATATGTAGCTTCCAGATTGTGACAGACATGGCATACAATACAACTCTGCCACAGATATGACCATTATCGAACACATGTTCAGAGGGTTGATGACCCACTTCTTCTGCCTGGATACATCTTTTGGCACTCTGCAATATGCTTGAGAGACCTGCAGGAAGTTATCAGTAGCATATGCCATGCTAAAAATGATGGTCCACTGAAAACAGCTACAACAGTAGTAGGCCATTGCACACATTGATACACTGGTGTGAGCACAGGTGGAAGAGCCAGAAGAGGAGTCATCGGAAGAACTGAGGGCAAAGGGACCTCATGTGAGGCAGAGGTGGGTGCAATTCATTGTGTCACTGGTGAAGATGCAGCTTCTGGTCTACAACTATGAGCCATGTGAAAAACACAGAAGAAAACTGATACCTATGTTTACTTACCCAGGGTATGCATTACACTGCACTGACTGGCCTTACTATGCATTGAATATTGCCATGCCCACCTTAGCAAAATGAGTGGGCAAGGCATGGGCATCATCATTTGCACAGGTAGAGTGTACTGTAGAAGACGAAAAGAATACTAGTTTAAGTGGATGGGTCATAGGTTTTGACTGCAGTAGGCACAGACACAGCTAGTGATTTGTGGGATATCAGGAATCACATCTGTCAGTGATGAGGAGGAGCTTACAGGGTTTTAACAGTGTCTTGGTGTACCATATAGCCCTACATTGTCAGCTCTTTAGATAGTTGAAGAAAGGGACAATATAACATGATTGTACTTGCAAGAATGCCACTGTGGTCCCTACTTTGTATTTTTGGCATATTGATAGTATGTTGCCATATGGGTTCTGCCCACAGTGGAAGAGGTGGAGCATCAAGTGCATCCATGAGAGCAGCCATAGCTAGTGCTGGAGGCCTCTGTAAAGCTGGATGAGCATTAGCCATGTCCAGGTGAGCATGCACAATCCAGGATGGAAGAAGCCATGGACAGTTTGGCTGTCATATGAATCATGTGTGCCATCTGTGTTAACTTCTGCACTGTTGCAGTATTTAACCCTCACCTAGCACATCCATGGCAGCTGGTTCTCTGCATGGATGCACTACTGGCTGCCAAGGGAGCTGCCACTGCTCTCAACATGCATGTCTGTCCCAGGCCATTTCTGTAGTGCCACTGTGCCTGTGGTTATAAATGCTGAGTAATATCAGCAATGGTTGAAGGTCTTCATGCAGGCCATGCAACATACTAAGCAGCTTTAACATGATCTTTGTAATGGCTGTCTATGCCTGGGTCACAGCTGATTGATGCCAAGGGTAACACACAGTCTAGAGAATGTTCTGGTGTCATCGTGCATATGGTCAATCATGTCAGAAGCTCCTTATTACTGTCCATCTTCAGTAAATCTACCAAGACATAAAAGTGTTTTATGGCATGACATTCATTGTTCAGAATAGAATGGCAGCAAGTTGACATTACACATGATGTGAATTTTAATAATTTCTAGTATGGCAAACAAAAGACACTAACTTAAGTACGTGAAACAAGGCACTGCCCACCTCATATGACACTCACTGGATAATCCTTCCAATCACAATTGACAGAAGAATACCTGCACAGATAGTTACATTTTGGAATGTTCTCATCTCTGACCTGTTTTCTATGATTTCATTTGTGCAGTAATTTTCTCTTTACAAGGAATAAATACAGTGGTGTACTATTTATGTTTCTAACTGCTTTTCTGCCATATATCTTTCTTTATAACAAAAGCAGAACAATGAGTTTCATCTAACTTGCAACATGTAGCTGCCATACCCATGTCTCACAGAATATAAACATTTCTGTTCTAGTTTACCCAGGAATAATTCTGAAATACAGAAATCCATTTGAACAGTTGTTCTCACACTTATATTTTAGTATTTCTCCCTCTAACTGTTTCATCTTTAATTCATTCATTCTTTTAATATATCAATTAAGCTTTTATCTACTGTAGAAAGTGGGTGTAAGAGATCTTTATCCTCAAATATGCACTGAGAAATAATTCAGTAGAACAGACATGAGGTGCAGAGAAAATAAACACAAGGTTAGAAACACACCTACTTGCTTGAGTGTTTGAATGATAGCACTCACTTCATGCATTTATATGCATACTTATACTATGATTATTATTAATTTCTTAGTATCTAATTTGTACTATTTTTAATGGCCTACTCATGGAGCTTAGCAAAATCAGAATTATAAATACTACAGCTAAGATTCTTAGAACATCTATTCTGCATCTTAGAAACAGATCTGCTGTCCATGCTAGTGGTGAACTCTCTGCCTCTTTGGCATATGAAAAAGTAGCCTTTTAAGCTGTACCCAAATGATCTTTAAATCTCATTTCACTCACTGGAATAATTGTGTGGCAATTTATATTTCATGCATTCTCCCCTTTCTTATTGACAATGAATGCTTCTCTCATTTATCTGTGCTAATTTCAAAAGTACCTGTCTGTTTGACTTCATGTCATACAGGTCAAAATTTGACCTTTAATGAATTCTGCTACATATAACAACCATTTTGCATTTTCCCTCCATTTGTTCACTGGTCTCACTACATATTCACAAGCCAATCTACAACTTACATTTTTCCTTCTTTTTGTCCAGATGTTTCTATCCTTTATATTTTGTTAGTCTGCTTTCATTTATTATATTTCATGATATTTTACCCATTGCAACCTGGTCTGCAATGTCCTGAAGCCTAGTCTGCAATGCCCTGAATTCCAGTAAATAACCCTTACTGTTTGTTTCTGCAGATAGTAATAACATATTTTGACTATGTCGCAATGACATATTACTCCACTTTTTTTAAAGCTAATGTTTGATTAGTGTCACTTCTAATGCTATACTGAAAAACCTGTTTGGTCATTTGAACCTTTTGTGCATATCATGAGGATCAGATATACATACAGTGCATATTGCAAAAATTCTCTAGAATTCTGAGAAAATCTTGCAGTACTCTCATAACATCCATTTGTTAATTAGATAAGTTCATTGGACACACAGGGATGGATTCCATAAACCTTGCAGAATCCGGCACATTACGCCAATATCAGTGTAAAACTTGTGGATAATATTGTAATATGCAAATGTACTACAAGAAACTCAGAACTGCTCAGCGCACAGTGGAGTACTCCAGTATTAAACAGTGCACTATAGAAATGTGTAAGTAATCTATAAGTAATAAGACATGTTTGTCCAATCACATTGTACAATTCCAAAGTTACAGAAAGATGATTACAATTCAGGCATCCTGATAGTTATTTAGAAATGTATGTAACAGAATCTGTACTGTAAGGTTAAGGACAGTTACAGAATGTAACTGACTCCATTATGATAACCCATATTAAAAAAAACAAATAACTAATAATAATAAAAAATACCAACTATCCCAATGTAAGCCACAAGGCATTCCTAATATAAATTTTCATGAACAGACAAAGAAACATCTCAGACACCTTTGGCTAGTTCTGTATCATATAAAGTCCAAAGAAATGCAGTGGGTGGGTTGGACACTCTGAACTGGCTGTAACTGTGAGTGTGTGGTGTGGAAGAACTACTGCAGCAAGGGCTAGCCATCTGGCAGTGTAAACCTTGGCTCTGGATGATTGTCACTGTTGAAGTGACACTCCAAACCCATGTGCAAAAATGGGAAAAGGGTCTGTGGATGGATGGATATTGACATCACCCTTTACAGTAACCTCAAAGACAACTACAATTATTTCTATAATACATGTATTAGTAAAATATGCCAGCTAGGACTTATTGATTGTGACAATAACAAAAAAAAAAAAAAATAAAGTCAAAGGGCAATCATGACCACAACACTACAGCAAACATTTGCAAGCAATGGGTTCAGGACTTGTGTGGGAAGCAGAAGTAACACAAACACCCAAGGAAACTGGGAGATAGAAAATAAGATGTGGGGTATGGCTGATGAACAGGGACACACAAGAGGAACATCGGAGTAGGAAAATATGAGGGAAAGTCAGAGTGGCATTGGCAATTTTTTTTCTTGGTGGGAATAGGCCCCAGTTTTGATTTTTGAACAATAGAAAGAATGGAAAATACAGGGAAAGAGGAGGAGGCTAAAATAGCTGGTATAAACATTTAAAAAATATTACAACTCATGACAGACAAAGGCAAAGGTTGGAAATAAACATAAAGGAGACGTAAACTACACAGACATATACAACATGGGAGAAGGAAAATAGTCAAACAGGGTATGAATGTGTTCCAGCCATGGCTCAAAACTAGTTATGTACCTATTCACTGCTCAGTGCTGAGATCTTGCAAATTGACAATCATATTGGAATGTGTATGACTAATGGTAGGTGCATATTGTAGGAAAATAAATGGGAATTACAGTAGATATTGAATCCAGTCATCAGTGAAAGTTTAAGCTAAGCAGCAGCATGGATAGCAAATCCATCCAATGAAATGCAGAGGACAAGCAGAGGATAGAGAAGAACCTCTAAGTCTACACATGAAAGACAACCAACTAAGCACAGCGCCAAACAACAATACTACAGCAAATTACGAATCTGGTTGTTTAATACAAAAATAAGTGTACACAACCCAAACACAGGCAAAATGGAATGCGTATGTCAAAGAAATATGCCATATCATAGGCAATACAGATATGTTGCTGTATATGTTTGACCTACAATGGATAAAATGATCCTAACAGAAGGAAATGTCAGTACACATACATACAGCAATGACACAGAATACTAAATTATAAGTAATGTATGAATAAATATAGAAAATAGAAATGAAGTAAACAAATTTCCAAGCAATACTCAATGCACAAGTATAACAGGAACAATGATGGAATATAAGCAATTGCCAGCAGCTTGCATGCATATGCCTTGTATGTGCATAATGCCCAAAATGTTGGCACAAGGTGATATTGTAACAGTGCAAATACATGACAATGATGATAATGTAGAGGAAGGTCAATGTATGCCATGTATATGTGCAACATATATAACAAAGCTAAAAGGGGAAAGGGAGGTGGATGTGAGGAAATGCCAGCAAAGGAAAGTAGGCACACCGTAAAGCCGGACAACCTTATCTAAGGGGACACATGCATATGTTCACCACACAGGGTAATGTGGAAGTTCACCAAAGCTACATTGAAGCAGATAGCAAATGTGCACACACAGGCAGACTGCATTGCTGATGGCTCTAAACATATCTATGTACAAATTACACAAACAAAGTAATATTCAGTATCACATACACATATATACTGTTGTGCCAACATAATCCAAGAGACACAACAAGCACCTTCATTGATATACACACACACACACACACACACACACACACACACACATATATATATATATATATATATATATATATATATATATATATATATATATATATATCACTCATAGGAATGCAGGAGGTTACTAGGCTAATGGCCCTAGGGCCTTTCCAAGCCTAGCTAAGAACAACCCCTTGTTCCCAAGAATATCAAAGTATAAAGAAGAACTAAGTCAACAACTACTGCCACTTTTCAAGAGAGACACAGGTGAAACTCCTGGGGTGAATGTGTGGTTTCCCATCCAATCATCCAAATTACACTTAAATAGGATTAGTGATGGACTCTGTTTCACCTGATTTGGAAGTTTGTTCCAGAGGAGAGGTAACCTCTGTGAGACATATCTTTCTCTCCAGCAGCTCCTTGGTTGAGTTCCCTAGAGTGTGCGCATCTTATACTATTTGATTTATGAATGTACAGCATTTCCATTAGAGCAGGATCTGCGATCGCATTATATATGCAAGGCAGAGATCACATCTGAGTAGTCTGTAAGACATAGAGTATAGTCACAGGAATTTCACCTGTCAAAGTATGACTTATGCTGAAGACCCTGAATTTTCTTTGTAGAAACATTTGAGGTCTTTCCAGTTGCTATAGGTGCCTGGTAAGGTACATACCAAAGGTAGCATTGTAGTCTATTATTGCCTTGATGAATGAGGAGTAGAGGGAGTTATAACCTCTTTTGTTCTGGATACAATGCCCTTAATTATGATGTGGGTTATGTAGAAAGCCTTTCTTACCACTGTGGAGATGTGGTGGTCAAAGGAAAAGTTGTTGTCAACCTATGTGCCCAAATCTCTCACCACTTATTGCATGCTTAGGGTGTTCGTATTAATGTGGTAATCTGCAGAGATGTTGATCTTGCCATAGGGGATAATAATGCATGCTTTTGCATTAAGTTTTAGCCCATAACTTTGGCACCAGTCACTTGTCTGTGTATGTCCTTCTTGTAGGATGTTGACATCATTTGGGGAATCAATGACTGCACTCAGTTTGCAATCATCAGCAAACTTTGTCAGCCATAGGTCGTTTCTTTTAGCTTGAACATCCAAGAAGTAGATTTCAAACAATAGGGGCCCCAGCACTGATTGCTTTGGAACATCATTGGTTATGGGTCTGCTGGTAGAGGTAGAGTCACCTATTCTGACTGTGTGCATTCTGTCGGTGTGCCAGTTTACAACCCACCTGAGAATATATGGGTTGATCTTCAGCTAGGTGAGTTTATGCTGAGTGTGGAATAGTGTTAAAGGCCTTGGCCCTGTCCAGGTAGGCAGTATTCACAGATTTGCCTTCTTCCAGGGCTTTGGTGACTGTCTCAAATAAGTCCACCAAGTTCAAGAGGCAGGATCTCCATTTAACAAAGACAAACTGGGTCAGGTCAAGCATTTGGAGGTCTCCTATGTCTTTGTGATAAGGTCCACAACCTTGCAGAGTAGGCTGGACAGGCTTATGGGTCTATAGTTCCCAGGGTCAGTGGAGGCAAACATTTATGTAACGGGATGATGGTTGCTGTTTTCCATTCACCATGTACAAAAAACAGTGCTTAAACTGTGCTTACAATGAGTGCCCAGTGATGCAGCTAGTTCCTGTTTTAATCCATTTAGAATGCAGCCTGGGATATTATCAGTTCCCATAGATGCTGTGTTTTTGGCTTTGGAGAGAAAGTTTATGACCTGCTTCTTAGAGATACTAGGTGGATGGCAGGTGGTATGGTTGCTTTGAGGGATATGCGGCGGGGACGGGGTTGGGGGTTCACTGAACCTGTCAGCTAGCAGATTGGCTATTTCTGCAGGTTCAGTATATGTGGTGCCATTAACAATCAGTTCTACACAGATATGTTTTTTTCTTTAAGGTTTCTTTGTAGCTAAAAAGATGTTATGGTTATCCTTAGCAAAGGAGGTTAATTAAGATTCATAGTTAGCTTTGCAATACCTTAGAAGGTGTCTTATTTTCTTGTTTAAGTTGAGGAAGGAATGCCTCCAATTCAGACACCATTATTCCTGCTCTTGGACAGCAATTTCTTTCTCCTAAGGTTCTGGGGTCATTCAAAGGGGATCCAGTATCTGTCTGCCTGGGACGAAATGATTGACAGACCACGATGCTTTGCCAGAGATGGTCTGCACCTGTCACCCCTGAGATTCAGGTTACTGGCAAAGGCTCTTGCCACCCCTATAGTGCCTTTTTTAGGAAAAGTTCAAAGGACAAAACCACCATCATAACAGGTACAAGCATGCAAAATCTGAAGGTAATGCTACTCATTGCTAGAAGTCTAAACCTCAAAATGCACTCTCTCGAGGCACTCCTAAAAATGAAGAACATTGATATCTGTGCAGTAACTGAGACCTGGATCAAGGCTCCAGAGAGCAACCCTGCAATACGAGGCTACAACTCTTATCACACTTTTCGGCCACCAAACCAGGATCGAAACACTAAAGGTGGAGGAGTGTCCATATTCACCAAAGATATTCGCACCACCAGGTTAGTTGCCCAACACAATGCGTCTGAAATTCTCCAGGTGCAACTAACACTAGGTAAGACTGTAATCCAAATTGCAGCTTGCTACAGATCCCCCACCATGCCCCAAGGTTTTCACTACACCTTTCTAAACATACTGGAAAATATTAATATACAACCAAACACCCTAATACTGGGTGATTTCAACTACCCTGCCATTAACTGGGAAAACTACTCGTGTACCAACACCTTTGCCAAACGGTTCTTGGAATTCATAAATTCCAATGCCCTGAATCAACTAATCCATAGTCCCACCAGGGGGCTCCAATATCCTAGACCTGGTCATTACCAACATGGGAAATCGATGCTCCACACCTATGGTCACCCCCTCGTTAGTCAGATCAGACCATAAGCTAATCACCCTTAACATCCACATCCCAACCCCACCCCCCAGTAAGCAAACCTCCATAAAAAACTTATCCAAAGCCAACTTCATGCTACTCAAGTCAGAAGTTATAAACTTCATGACACCCATGCAGATGGGAACTGAAAGTTCGACTGTTGAGTCCTACACTAAGGCACAGTACAAGCACATCCACTCATGCATGAATCGTGCCATCCCAAATAAAGCCAAGATGCTCTCCTCCAAAAAAAGGAAGCCAATTTGGTGGTCCCCTGCCATAAACTAACTTTACAACAAAAGGAAGAAACTGTTGCAAAAAAGAGGAAAATCCCAGGATGCAAAAAACTCCCTTACCAGCCTCAGTAAGAAGCTGAGATCCTCCAAAGCTAGTTATGAAAATAAAATTGAAAAAGATTCCAAAGACAACCACAAGGCATTCTATAACTATGTCAAGAATCTAAATGGCAATGCTCAGATCTGCTCTGAGCTAAAACAGAATGGCATTAAATATACTGATCCCAAGGATATTGCCAATATCCTGGCAGATCGATTCAATGCCAACTTCACCCCCCTCTCACCCCCTAAATGGCCCATCTCAATACAGGAAGATTGCCAAATTCCAGTAATAATGGCCACACAGGTAAAAAATGCACTCTCCAAAGCTAAATGAACTGGCACCTCACCTAAGTGTCATGTTTAATCATACCGTCACCTCAGGCTTCATGCCCACTGAGTGGCACAAAGCTGCAGTTATCTCACTCCACAAAGGGGGATCCACCTTGGATCCCGGGAACTACCACCCCATGAGTCTGACGAGCCTGATCTGCAAGGCCATGGAATGTATTATCCTGGAACTTATAAACAAAGAAATTGGCAACCTTAAAACACTGGACCCCCACCCAGTTTGGGTTCGTGAAGGGCTGATCTTGTCTCCTGAACCTGATTGACTTCTTCGAATCAGTCTCCAAAGCCATGAATGAGGGTAAGGCAGTCCACACAGCCTATCTGGACCTCACCAAGGCCTTTGACACCATTCCCCACTCTGGAATCATAGATCAACTTACTAAGCCAGGCATTAATCCCTACATCACTCGATGGGTTGCCAACTGGCTTACTTACAGAACCCACACTGTAAAAGTAAATAACTCCAAATCCAGCTCCAGACAAGTGACAAGTAAAGTACCACAGGGTTCAGATCAGGGACCCCTCTTGTTTGGCATCTAGTTCTCTGAAGTGTAGGCCAACACTAAGGGCCTCTGGCTAACAAAGTTCACAGATGACTGCAAACTGGGAGCCATTATTGAATCCCCAAATAATGTTGATACATTGTAGAGACAAAAGGGCCTTACAGAAACAGATGCTTGGTGCCAGAGCCATGGGCTCATGCTCAATGCCAAGAAATGTATAGTTATCCCCTTTGGGAAAAAACATGTACCCATGAATTACCACATAGGTGGCAGTACACTAAACACCGAAAGTGTGATAAGAGACTTAGGGACACAGGTGGACAGTGGTATCACCTTCAATAACCACATCACCACAACAGTCAGGAAATCCTTCTATGTGGCACACCTCATCACTAAGGGCTTTTCATCCAGAAAAAAGGAGGTCATTGTCCCACTGTACTCATCCCTCATTAGACCCATTATAGAATACAACGCCCTATTTGGTATGTACCTCTCAAGACATCTGCAACAACTGGAAAGGCCACAGAAATACCTCACTAAAAGAATCACAGGCCTAAAGCAGATGCCCTATGCTGACCACCTTAAAAAACTCCAGCTATACTCTGTCGCATATTGTCTACTCCAAGGCGATCTCTGCTTAACATACAAGACCATGTCAAACCCAGAGCTGTTGGACATGCTACACTTAAAGAAATCCCAATCCCTCAGAGCCACACGCTCCAGGTATCTAAACCGTGTCATCACAATAAACAAAACATGCTGGAGGGATAGGTTCCTGACCCAGAGACTCCCCAGACTCTGGAATAGACTGCCCATATATGTCAAGCAGAGCACCTTTTTGACCCTCTTCAAAAGGAACCTTGATGTTTGGATGGAAGAAAGGAAATTCACCCAAGGGGTCCAGGGAAGTAAATAGTGTGGGAAGAAATAGCCAGGGAATTGTTATGGCTAGGCTTGTATAGGCCCTAGGGCCAATAGCCTAGTACCAAGCTATGAAACTATGAACCTATGAACCTCATATTGCATAACCTGTTAATGGTGGATGGCCACCAGGCAGGCTTGTTCTTTCTTGAGGATCTTGTTTTGGTCTTATAAGGTATGGCTGAGTCAATACATATACATAGATACGTATACAAGGCATTGGTGTAAATCCCAGTATAGGTATCCATGCCATCCGTGAGGGCAGGTGCTATGGAGCTATTAATGCTGTCACATATTAGGTTGCAATTGGCTTTGGAGAAGTTTTTTAGTCTAGTTGCTGCTAATGGGTGTTATTGTTACTTCTAATGAAGCTGATTTATGATCAGACCTCACTAGGGATGGCCACACCCATAGGGTAGTGCAATGATCACCCATCTTAGTGAGCACTAGATCCAGAATGTTTGGGGCTCTTGTGGGGGTGTCAACAGCTGGTCCAGGGCATTGGAGTTGATGAAGTTCAAGAACCACTGAGAAAGCGTGTTAATACGTGTATAATTTACTCAGTCTATGAATAGGTAGTTAAAGTCACCTAAAAGTAGGGTGTTTGGTTATATCTTGAGCGATTCAAGTAGATCCAAGTATGCAGTGTGGGTATCCTGGTTCATAGAGGGGGTCCTATAACTGGCAATAAATTGGAGAGTGGTCTTACTTACAGCCAATTGGACCAGGATTAGTTCAATGGAATCATTTTGTTTAACCAATCTAGAGGTGTATTTATCTTTGATGAATATTGATACTCCACCTCCTTTAGTTCTCACACTTTAGTTTGTGGTCTGAGTGTGTTATAACCCAGTATGGCTGGGTCCTTTGCTCAGCCATGTGTATGACTGAGCAACAGACAGTCCAGCAAACAACAGAACAGTACAGTGCAGGAAAATGGAAAAACTGAATTTACACAGTCCTAATGGATAAGAGCATTGTGTCTCGATCTTAATACCTACTTAGACATGTACATGTATGTAAATTGCTGCATATGTTCCAGTTACATAAACCTGGGCATGTATGCAAATATGTTTATGCATGTTGTATTATAACAGAGAAGGACAAACAAGGCATTCAGGAATAATGCTAAATAACACAGCAACTCCAATATATAGACACTAATGGAACAGTGACTGTCTATGCAGCATGTGAAAGATACCTGCCGATATATCACAGTCACAATAATTTGATATAATTGGTACAGTATTTGCCACAACATGCCACAGACAAAGCCATTGTGCCAGTTTCCCAGCATGACACAGCATTAGAAAAAACACTGGAGTAAGGACCTGTCATGCTGGTGAACAAGCATCAGACAGCAAAAAACAATAGAGAAATGGGTGCAGTACATAGAATCAGATATATGAAGATAAACAAAATGGACCCATTTCACTCTATGTGTGAAATTTGTGAATAATGTGGTTTGTGAGTTGGTGTCATCCCACCCACTTATACAGTAGAACAATGCCAGCAGAACAGTTGTGTAATGGATTACCACATGTGATAATGTCTGTCATAATGCAGCTACAACATTATGCCACCTATCACATGATATCTGCAGTGTACTGAAGGACGTATATCAGATAAGCATGATAGAAATATGCTATGCCTGCACAACTGTGCCTACACAGTACATTTTGTGGTATTGCCAACACCGTGGTTGCAGTATTAAATAATTGGATCACACAGACAATACACATGGTGCTGAGGGGCCACCCTGGCAGGGCTGAACATCACAAATGATCTTACATGGAATCTTGTAAATCTTGTGGGGTGGTGTACATTGTTAACTTGGGCTGTGTTCCACCTAATTATTACATTGGCCACCAACAAAAACTTAAGATATTTATATGTTATGCATCTACTTTGTGGCTGTTTTTTTTTTTTTACATATTATGGAATTTTGAATATCAATACTATATAAGATGCAGCAACTATTTCTGTGGTTATTCCTTTGAAGGCACTTAGCCGAGGTACCGGAAGAATAAAGTCTTACATGGAATCTCTCAGGAGATGTACGTGACCCACACCATGTCCTAGAAAAAAATCCCAGTCAGGTCACTCATCTGCATCTGGAAGACATCCGGGATATGGTCCCATAAATTATCTCCCTGTGCTGGAGGTGAAAGTCTCCTACAGTGAGCAGCAGAAACAACAGCACATGCAGGCCCTGGTTTCTCATCATCATTATCATCATCATCATCATCATCATCATCATCATCATCGAACCCATCATCATCCTGATCCTTGGATTACAAGTTGCCTGGCAGTTGTCTGGCATGTCATTTCCTCCCATATCCAACAGGAGAGCTGCCATGGTTCCCACTCTCTGTCAAGGTTGATTGGTTTGTTAAGTAGAGATTTTTCTTTTATGCTGACGCTACATTCTACTATTGAAGAATTGACCATAGATTTTAAACTTTTTTTTGAGAAAATTGAACTTAAAGCTTTATTTTAAAGACACTGGTAGGGAATTTATTTCTATCAGTTTGGTAAGAAAAAGTGTGTTCAATCCCCCTTTCCCCAATACTGGTTTTATTTGAAAAAATGTGTTTGTTTGACTTCAGGAAAATATTAAATTCTACAACACCGAAGCTGCCAGCAACCTTTCTAGCTGTGAATGGGCATTGCTAGAAAAGCTTAGTCTTGATAAGAATGTTTGAGTGATGAAGCCAGACATGGGGGCTGGGGCAGTAATAATAACAGACTATTTGACCCATATGTGTACCCATGTATTAGACGGTCATTACTATAAAGAAGTCTTTTAATTATATTAATGGTATCTATAGACAGATTGATTTTCTCTTAGAGGACATGTTAATGAAAAGGAATTTCATTTTTTGTATGCCAAGTATCCTACTATTCCTTCAATTTTTGGTATCCCCAAAGTCCACAGGAACCTCTTCGATCCACCAATGAGGCCCATTGTGGATGCTAAGAAATCCAAGACTTATCCCCTAGCTAAATTCATAGATGTTAAGTTCAAAACTGTTTAAGGCCTTTTGAGCATCTCTGTCAAGGTTCATAGGACTTTTTAAGTAAACTTAAAAAAGTTAAATTTTCTCATAACATGATTTTTCTTACAGTGGATGTAATTAATCTGTTTAATATAATACCCCATGATGAAGGGTTACAGTTTTTATTTCTTGTATCATCCACTAACTTAGAGAATGATGAGATAAACACCTTACATCCTCTCAGGGAAATTGTACTTTCCCACAATTTTGTATATTTAGATGGGCAGTATTATGTACAAAAAAATAGGGTAGCCATGGGCGCATCGTGTGACCCTATTTTTGCAAACATAATTATTTACAATTGGAAAAGGAATATATTTTTAAAAAATGTCCATCTCCCCCTTGGTCCTTATATGACCGTCATTTGGATGACATCTTTATTGTGTGGGAAGCAAGGTTTGATAAATTAGAGTGGTTTATCCAACACCTCAAGTTTCCTGAAATTTACCCATACTTGGAATTTTTCACACATTCATTACTTGGATGTGGATATTACTAAAGATATTAGTGAACAGAGAATTACTAGTAATAATTTTAGGAAGGCAATGTATTCAAATAGCACATTACATTTTGACAGTTGTCAACCTGAATTCCAAAAGAAAGGGATAGTTAAAGGCCAGTTCATCCGGTTGGCACGGATGATTTCTGAGGATGAAACTTCTTCTATAGAATGTGATTTCTTGACATCTATGTTTAAAGCCAGGGGCTACCCCAGAAATCTAGTCAAGGTTATTTATGAGGAAGTCAAGAATTAAAGAGACAGGGGGGGTTTATGTCTCTATTTTAAAATCCAGAGACAATTCAATATTAAACCAACAAGATAGAGAAAATAATTCCAGATATGTGGACAGTTTTGTTACTAAGTTCACTATTGACACTCCAGCAATATTAGACATTTTGAACTCTAACTAGAAATGTTTTTCCTGCTTTGACAATACTATTGACATTTTGGGAAGAGGGCCTAAATTAGTTTATAAAAAGGGAAAATCCTTGAAGCTATTTTGAGAGCCAGGATAATGCATATACCTATACAACCAAAAAGAAGGAACCCTTTAAGTGTGTTTTTTGTTACCTATGTAAAAAATATACTCGAGCAAGTTAAGATCAATGGTATTAGGCTAAGATCAAAATTTCACTGTAGCTGTAATACCTTAGGAATAGTATAACTTGCTTTGTGTCAAAATTGTGAAAGCTTCTATGTGGGAAAAACAAAAAGAAAATTTAAAGAAAGAATCTAGGAGCATTTATTACATATCAGAAATAAAAAATTCTAATGCTCTTTGTAAACATCTTTCCAGTTTTCCCTCCCATAATTTCTCGTTTTTTTTTTTTTGTTTAGATTTAATTCCAAAAAACAATAGAGGTGGACCCTGGGAGGATTTATTGGAGTTTGCAGAACTGAGATTGCAAATTAAACTGAATGCATGGACATGCCCAGGTTTAAATGATGGGGTTTCCCTGGGTGGTATGCTTAGATTACGTTCATACAGGGTTTGACTCCTGAATGCGCTAATTAATGTTTGGGATGTGATTGGTGTATTTTATACATGTGTCTTGGGAGAGGGTTATTCAAATGATATGATGTGGGTTTGTATTTTATTCTGAGGAAGTCTATTTGTTATATTCGATGAAAGTGCTTAATTTTATTTTTTGTACAATAAATATCATTTTGGAGTTTGGAGATGGCTTCTGGTTGTCTCTGTGTTCTCTCGTGGCTGATTCATACCCTTTTATTTTTGGATTGTTCAATTGGTTCTTAGTTTTGTTATTGTCAAGTCAATGACTATTGCAGTTACTTTGCAGATGCATTATGGGTAGTCTGCCATAAATCTTAGCATACCTGATGCTGCAAGCAAAACTGATTTTCTATCAATGTTATTTATGAGTGCTTCTGGGAAAATTAAGGTTGATAATTATAACACATACCTCATTCCCTCCACGTCTCCTCCAGGTTGCTCATGTACTCGATGCACAGTGCTCAGTTCTGGATCCAGCATACATCATATGCAAAAATGAAAAAAGTGATGTATTACTGCCATGGAAGGATTGTGTCAGAGGGATATATGATTTTCACTATGTACAAAATATGAAAACCACATGTTCTCTAGTCTTAACATGAAGTATAATTTCACAATCAGTTATTGCTGTGTCAATCTCAATACTGTAAGCACAGGAGTAGTACTGTATACAAACTGGAAGAACTGAGACTCAAACATACAATTTTTATCTATGTTTATACTACAACTCTGACACCTGCCTGCCTAGCCAATCCAGCTTTGTTGTCAGTTCATGGATTGATGTAGGTTAAACAACTCAACTGTATCACTATGCAGGGAAGAATTAAACACATGGATTCGTGTTTCTAAATTACAGGATGGGTAAAAGAGCAGTCCAACTTCCACCATACACTGTGCTTTTGAAACACAAAAGCATGCATTCTTGACTGCATGTCAGCACACTGGTCACAGGAGTAATATATATAGCTGTAACAATTCGGAATTCGGAATTTCAGACATTGCAACTGAATATGTGGATGCACTTTACAGACATTACACAGGAATTCATGTTCATTAGTGGTATCTACTAAATCAACATGAATGTTAGTTAGGAGGGCAGTCAATGTTAAAATAGAATGGATTATGGTGTAATATTGTGACACTGAAAATGTACATGTAACCTATATATGTATTGCCAAACATGTACACATGCCATATTGACATGTATAGGATGTTTCCAGAAACTTTGCAGATCACGGAGATATTTGTAGTCATGCAAGACCTAACTGATATACTCATTAATGCATCATACACAAAATAGATGTGTAAAATCCATACTGCATAACTAAACTAGCGTCTCCCATATCTGTTTTTAAATAGTAAATATGGACATATTAAAATAACATCAAAAATACTCTATGCAAGGATATGAACCTACATGTGTCCATGACACATTGGCCAATTGCTTAATAGGATGAGCTAAGAGACAGCACAATTTCCTTCATTATACAGAATTACTGTGGAATGTTTTTATGGGATAACAATGGAATCCATCTTACATCAGTAGCATGTGTCAGTGTTTAACTGTCTTATAGTTGCATTATGTTTTACAAACTCCAACATATGTTAGCCATGCCAACCTGCATTGCTCATACAATGAGGAAAGTAAGTACAACAAGTATGGATATTACAATAATGTGCTCTCAATAATTTAGAGCTTAATAATGTATAAATGTATGTATGTATTAGTCAGCATTCACACATTTATATACTGTGTGGTGCTTCTCAAAATGTTAAGGATAACGGAAAAGTGCATAACAAACAGTGGCCAAGTGCTATAGGTGTCAGTGAACCATCGCTGTGCTAGTTGTGTAAAAAGCTGTACTGTATAAGTTGACAAACAAACATAGGTCTTCCATATGTCATGTTCAATATTATCTACATAAACACCATTGCATAAAAAATAATCTATAATGGAATTTGAACCCACTCATAGGAGATTAGCGCAGTTAACTTGATTCATTGTTTAACCATTTGAAGTAATTGACAGAAGGGTTCACTAATGATTCCAAAAGGAAGATTTATGGCATATCATTCACAACTATGTGTGATATAAGTATGAATGTACAGACATAATTCAATTTTATTCAGACTGTGTACACTCGCCCATTATTTGTGGATAACCTCAGAAGGCATTGACATTTACAGCACTATTATCAGTACAGATACCCATTAAATATAATTGAAAGTCCCATAAACAGATATATCTAACAAATACATTTATTGTGATGTAGGTGTTAAGGTATGGATTATGAAAATTACAGTGGACATCCTCTGGCTGGCGTTGGACCTTTGAGACCCTCCAGTAGATACTCAGTATCCCTCCAGTGCAGGTCATCACAACAATGCCAGACTTGCATGCTAGTCCAGTATATCCCAGTTCATCTGTGGTGCTCCCTCACAATCCAATTCCATATCTTGATCATGGAGAGATTTCCTGAACAGGATCGCATCCTCTGATCATGTTCACCATAGACAATGATGATCTGGGTAGTTTCCTTCTTGGCCCACTTCAGCACCTAGACATGCCAAAGCTTCCTCTCATTTGGCATCCTCAATTTTGAAAGTGAAACCTGTTCCAAAAAAACACCTTGGGGAAAATGCTAACTTGATTCCCACTCCATTCACAGGTAACAATGGTATGAGCAGTAAATTATCAAAATCACATTTTAAAGTTGGAGTATTTAGGATGGTATCAGACTATTGGAAGGCATCAGGCATGTGTTATAGATAGTCCCTTTTATTGATACCTTTTGGGTAGCTACTCGGAGCACCTTCCTGTTATGCTGATCTATTGGTTAATGCACTGAATTTAAAGAACTTATGTGGACATGCACAAATGGGATTTCAAAACATTGAATGTTAATGAACCTCATTAATTATGCATGGTGAAAATGGTACTTAAATAAAAATAGTGAAGTGGTTAAAAGTTGTGTGAACATAGCTGACCTCACTTTAATGTGTAGCTGAATTACAGCTTCAATGGTAAGCTGTCACATGCTGGCATTTCTGTGGTAGAATAGAGTTCTCTTATTACATATATGTCATCATTAATTTGTATACATCAGGTTATACATGTTGACAATCTTTTTTGGTCTACATTTTCTGCAATACAATCTGTATGTGACATAATGGAGAGTTGCAGAACAGAACAATATGCATACAGATGAGTAAAGATCCATCAGTGATAAGCAGATGTTCCACATATGCAGATGTATAGCTAACAGGAAACAACTCTGGTGAATAGTAGATAAAGAGAGAATGAAACTATATCCTTAGTAATTTCTGATTACCCACCAATGTCTGTGGTCTGCTTATGGAAAGCAATAAGTTCTGTGGGTTTCTGTAAGTTGCATCTTTCCTGACTACTTTAAAGATCTTCACTGATGTTTAGTAATACATGTACTGTAGATATGGCCAGAATGAAAATATATCCGTATTCATTTCTCTGGTTAACCTGTACAGTCTATGGTATGCTAACAGAAACTGATGAGGTCTGAGGATTTCCATAAGGTGTATGTTCACTGACTAATTTACAGATACTCCCTGATGCTAGTAATATAGTAGTAGCTGTTAGTGCATTTCATTTAATAGAAACAACATGGGAATGGCTTTGACTGTTCACTGTTTATCGTGTTGATATGTAGTCATGAGTGCATAACAGTTCATGTTAATATGAATGACCATTTTTTTTCAATATTCCTGTATCACTTCCATTATGTGTGCCAGATACTATAAAATGAAAGTAACATTTGCTATGATGTGTGTCACTGATTGTGGTTGTGTATGACAGGCATCCACCATTCTTGGGGCATGTATGCTCATTATATTCTGATGTGCATGTATCTGTGTAAACACCATTACTATAGTAATGAGCGTATGGCACATTAGTTGTCCTTTAATTGTTGTGATATCCACTACAATGGGTTCAATTTGTATGTATGACCTGTAAAATTGTTTTAATGGATTGTTACATGTGATGATGATGTTACATATATTACTCATTCAGACATAATTTTCATATTCATTATGTTCTTCTGTACATAACAGTGTTATACATGAAAATGATTATTTTGCATAGATTTGCATTATGAATGAGAGGAGAGAAAGTCAACTGACATATGCTTATAACATCATCATCATGTAGATATGTGTCTTTCAGATGTCAAATGGAAGTAGGGAAGACATTTTTTTTACACAGAGAGAATACAACTATAATCAAGGCTCTACGCCTGCATGCCTGCAGCCTCCTTGGGTGGATGGGAAATCCTGTGTGAAGAAATGAAGTGCGGACAGACCTGACAAACATAATCAATGCTGTAGGTGATCACAATAGATGCTGAGAGACATGTCAGCCATATTGCTCTCACATGATCCTCCAGACAGATAACAGAATACATCACTATGAGAGATTAAGGAATTCCACTGGGGATGGCCATCCTTGACTCCCCCAGATAATATAACAGTGCTACAGGCATCACATCATACCACCAGTTGTGATCATCTGATACCCAGTAAAGGTATTGAAGCAGGTATTCCAGGCTGTAAATGTATGTCATACATTTAAACATATTGCAACATGCACACTATCTCATTAAGTCCCTTTATTTCACAAATGTTAATGCATTATTATATTTAGTGACACAGCAGAAGAACTGAGCCATGAATGTGAAAATACGCACAATGTGGATGCCCAACATAATTGTTACAGCATGTTATCTTACCAACACAGTACATGTATAACACTCCCGTGACATGTGTGATGTTTTAGTTTGTCAGTTAGGGGTGTTATCAGTGTTATCAGGGGTGTTATTATCAACATGATAATTAGCCAGGATGATTGATTTCCCAAAAGGAAACATCAAAAATAAATATACACCAAGGCTGGTCAAACAGGACAGTGCACTTGAGCTGACCCATGTTCAAATCACCATAAATAAAATTCAATACCACTTCCTTGCAAGTTATAGGTCACCATCTATGACCCAGGAAACCCATACCATGCATTTAAACTTATTAGAAGCACTAACTATCCAACCCAATAACATACTCATGGGTGACTTTAATTACCCCACTATTAACTAGGAATCCTATATGACACCAAACATACATACACAGAGATTCCTGGATTTTGTAAACAAAAACTCCCTAGACCAGATAGTCAATACACCAACCAGGGGTGCTACCATACTGGATCTGGCCCTCACTAATATGGGAGACTGCTGCACACCCCCTACTGTAATGCCTTCCCTGGTAAGGTCAGACCACAAAATGGTCTCTTTTGAAGTAAAAATAAAACCTGGACCCCCAGCTAAATCTGGAATATTCAGAAACTATTCTAAGGCTAAACCCGTGCTATTATGTGAGAGCCTGGCAAAATTTCAAGCTCCCATAAACCCTGAGAACACTTCTGTCTGTGCAGAACTGTTCACAGAAACCCTGCACATGCATCTGTACCCACCAGGAAGAAGTACAGAGCTAACTCAAAAACAAGCCACCCTGGTGGAATCACAAAATCAATCAGCTGTATAACAGGAGGAAAAAAATCATGGCAAAAATTAGGAGATGCAGCACCCAGCAGAATAAAAGCACTCTCGTCAAACTAAACAAACAACTCAGTGGACAAATAAAGTCTACCAAAGCCAAATTTGAAGTAAGTTTGGCCTCCCAGGCCAATGACAACCACAAAGCGTTTTTTAGCTATGTCCGTGATCTTAAAAGCAATACACAATTGTCTGCAGAGCTCATTGTAAATGGAGCTGCCTATAATGAGCCAGAAGATATAGCAAACCTCCTGGCTGATAAATTCAACTCCAACTTTAGCCCTTTCTCCCCAACCTTCCCTCAGCAGATATCATCAAATATAATTCCCCCTACTATCACTAGGGAACAGGTCCTTAATGCTCTCTCTAAGACCAAGAACACTGCATCAATGGGCCCAGACAATATCCTAGGATGCCTTCTAAATAGCATGAAACATGACATGTCAGTGCCTCTGGAATTACTATTTAACTGTTGCCTCCAAACAGGCTTCATGCCTCATGAATAGTGAAAGGCAACAATCATCCCTTTACACAAAGGTGGGCATCTACGGACCCTGGAAACTATGGACCCATAAGTCTCACTAGTCTTATATGCAAAGCCATGGAAAGAATTATAATGGAAATGATCAAAAGAGATGTAGTGAACCTCCAGACAGAGGACCCAACCCAGTCTGGTTTTGTCAAGGGCAGATCATGCCTACTCAACCTGGTGGACTTCTTCAAGAAGGTCACCAAAGCAATGGATGAGGGCAAAGTCATTCACACTGCCTACCCTGACCTGGCCAAGACATTTGACACAATATCCCACTCAGGTATTCTTGACAAACTCAAGAGTTTAGGTACAAACTCGTATGACACCCAGCAGATAGCCAACTAGCTTATAGACAGGACCCAGGAAGTTAGAAATGGGGAGTCCACCTCTACAAAGAGGCCAGTCACAAGTGGAGTCCCTCAGGGATTAGTCCTTGGAGCTCTCATTTTTGATATTTACTTCTCAGAAGTCAAGGCCATTGCCAGTAGTCCCTGGCTGCCTAAATTTGCAGATAATTGCAAATTAGGAGCTGTCATTGATTCACACACTGACACAAATGTTCTCCAGGAGGGGCTGACACAGACAAATAACTGGTATCAGAGCCATGGACTAAAACTAAATGCCAAGAAATGCATAATAGAATCCTTTGGGAAGTCATTCATCCCTGGTACCTATCATATTGACAACACATCCCTTAGAGATGACCCAATATTCAGGGACTTAAGGACACACATAGCTAGTAATCTAGCCTTTGATCATCACATGTCTACAGTGATGAGGAAATCATTCTGTGTTGCACAACTTATAAACAAAGGTATGGCATCTATGTCCAAGGAAGTTATTGTTCCACTGTACTCAGCATTCATCTGACCTATCATTGAGTACAATGCCTCCTTTGGTATGTACCTAACCAGGCATATCCAACTACTGGAATGTCCACCAGGTTACTCACTAAAAGAATACAGGGCATAAGTAATATGTCCTATGCAGACCGTCTCAATGCCCTAGCCCTGTATTCTGTCTCCTACAGGCTTTTGAGAGGAGATCTATGCCTAGCACACAGGGCATTGTCAGACCCTACTCTGATGGACCTCCTGCATATCCACAAAACAAACAGCAACAGAATTACCCATTCTAAAGACTTAAACCTTGCCTGTGATATAAATAGGACCTGCTGGAAAGATAGGTATGTATCCCCAGAGACTACCCTGTCTATAGAACAGGCTCCCCATCCATATGAAGCAGAGTTCCTCCCTAATCCAATTCAAGTGCAACTTGGACAATTGGATCGGAAATTGAAATTCATCTCTGGTTTGGCACCTATGTCTCTAATGGACAGAGATAACCTGTAAAAGGTTCATCTCCCAGGCCCATGCTTACAATTGTCAAGGGTATCAGAACTTGTCAGAGATCTAGGATACATGGCTAGGCTTAAAAATTCCCCTGTGGTCATTAGCCTAGTAAATTACCTATGGACCTATTATGCATTTCATAGCATTGAGCTTAAGACCATGGCTTTGCCACCATTTATTAGTCAGAGATAGAACTTCTTGAAGAATATTAGTGTCTGCAGGGGAGTTGATGACATCCTCCAGGTTGCAATCATCTGCAAACTTAATCAGCCATAAACCTTTGGAATTTGCTTCCATTTCAGCAAAATAGATGCCAAATGGAGCAGGCCCAAAATCGAGCCCTGTGGGAGTCCACTAGTACTGGCCTTTTGGTGGAAATGGCCTTACCTACTATATTTTGACCTCCTGGATCCTCTCAGTGAGCCAGTTGTCTACCCAGTGGGGGATAAAAGGGTTTATACCTAAATTAGTGAGCTTGTCTATAATGCCTGAGTGGGGTATTATATCAAACGCCTTAGCCAAGTTGAGGTAAGCTGGGTGCACATTCTTATCTTTATCCAATGCTTTGGTGACCCACTCAAAAAAAGCCACCAAATTTAATAGGCATGACCTTTCTTTACTAAAGCTGAACTGTGATAGGTCCACATTTGTAGGTTGCCTATGTCCTCATTTATCATGTCTATGATGATTCTTTCCATGGCCTTACATATGAGGCTGATACGACTTATGGCCTGCAGTTATCTGGATCAGTGGTTGGACCTCCTTTGTACAGGGGAATGACTGTAGTCAACTACCATTCCTTGGGCACAAAACCTGACCCAAGGCTCTAGCTGAAATGTGATTCAAGTGGGCCAGATATGTCATGTTTCATGCCAATTATTAAACATCCCAGGATGCTATCAGACCTCATCAATGCAATGTTTTTGGCCTTGGAAAGTGCATTAATGATCTGTTCTCTAGTAATGGCTGTGGGGATTGTGTTATGTGACATTTGCTTTGGACTATTGGGAGGGGATTTGAGCTGGACCTGTCAGCCAAAAGGTCAGCAATGACCTCCGGTTTAGTGTGGGTGATGACATTTACAACAACTTCTGAGCATTGTGTGTATTTCCTCTGAGGTTACAGACAGATGTAGAAAGCTTTGTGGTTGTCCTTTACCTGAGAAGCTATTTTTTCTTCAAATTTATCTTTGAAGTATTAATTAACCCTCTTAGCTGCCTTTTTAGATTGGTCAGGGGGCTTTTAATGTGTAGGGCTTTGTTCCTCCTATGCTTGGCTAAGATTTTCTTTCTTTTGTTGTATAACTGATTGATAGAGTAATTCCACCAGGGTGGCTTATCTTTTGAGTTTGTCTTATTGTTAATATGAGTGGGCACAGCTTGGTCTGTACAGCTTTCAATATGGCTGTACAGAGATTTTGTAAATAGCTCAGTGTATTCTATGGTGTTTACTAGGTTTGGACGTGCTTGGAATTTAGCCAAGGTGTTGCTTAGTAGAGAGATGTTAGCCTTGGAATAGTTCTTAAAGGTTTGTGGTTTTGCTGGATTACAGATTTCATTTTTATTTCAAGTAATAAAGTAATATTGCCTTATGGTCAGATCTGATGAGCGAAGAAATTACATTGGGTGAGGAACACTCCCCCTCCCCACCATGTTCGTGAGTATGAGGTCAAGAATGTTTGTACCACTGGTAAGAGAATGGACCAACTGTTCCAGGATGTTGGTATTAAGGAATCACTGGAACAGTTGGTCCATTCTCTTACCAGTGGTACAAACATTCTTGACCTCATACTCACAAACATGGTGAGTATGAGGTCAAGAATGTTTGTACCACTGGTAAGAGAATGGACCAACTGTTCCAGGATGTTGGTATTAAGGAATCACTGGGCTTGTGTATTAGAGATGGTATAGTATTCCCAATGTATAAAGAGGTAGTTGAGATCCGCCTTGAATATTGTATTGGGTTGAATGAGAGACTCTAGTATATTGAGATAGGTAGTATGGGTTACCTGTGATATGGAGGAAGACCTTTATGTAGCAAAGATATAGCACAGCATCACGTTTATGGTGAGTTGCACATGTATGAGTTCCAGTTGGTCATACACTTTAACTAGTCTGGATGTGAGATTAGTCTTAATATAGGCTGACACTCCCCCACCTTTAGTTCTATCTTGCGCAGTAGCTGGTCTAAAGATGTGGAAGGCATTATAACCTTGCATTGCTGGGGTACTTTCTGTGACTTTAAACCATGTCTTCATTACTACACAGATGTTTGTAGTCTCCAAAGAGAGGAAGGCTTGCAAGAAGACAGTTTCTTTTTAAGACTTCTAGCACTGAGTAGTACCACCTTTATATATTTCTTCATAGGTGCAGTTAAGTTGGTAGGGTTATCAGTTTGTCATTTCCTAAAAATGGCACTGTGGGGGTTGAAAAGGTCTTTGCCAATATGTGAAAGCCTAGAGGGGATAAGTGCAGACCATCCCTGGCAAAGCAGCGTAGTCTGTCAATGGTAGGCTTATACCTGCCTGAGGCACATAATCAGTGAGTTTGATCATGTCTCACTTCATATAGTGAAGGTAGGTACTTCTCAGGTCATAATCTCCCACATGGACCATGACAAAGTCATACTGGTACCTGTGGTTGAATTACCTGAGTGCCTGTGTGACTTGACAGATCCTAGTCCCGGAAAGGCAGCTAACCATGACTCTCTCCTTACTCAGTATGGTGAGGGGGGCATCAGTGTGCCTCACTATAGAATCACCAATGACCAAGACATTTGGCTGTGTGCCAGTTTGCCTTAAGGACTTAGCAGTGGAGGCACTGGATACAATATTACTATGTGTAACTATGGGTGGTATTTTAACTGAGTGTTTACGTGATGGCTAAGGACTTTTTCTTTGATTTGAATTTGCAGGAGGTGTTAGTGTTTTAAGAAGGTTTCCTCTACATGCATCAGCATCATAAGTAGTTTTATGTGTAGGGTTTTTACCCAGTGCAGTAGTTGGGGTTCAAGTATCACTGACAACCTCTACAGGATTAGTTTTGGTTTTATGAGAGAGTTTTGTCTCCAGCATTAAAGTGTGCTTACACCTCTCACATACACTATCTGCTTTATTAAGAGTAAGTGGGTTGTCAGTGTACATGAGGAAATTCCTACAATGCCTCAAAATAACCATCTCAACCAGACTGGCCAGAGAGAAAGTCAGAAAATGCACAGCCTGCTAGAGAGGAGTGATGAAAACTGAAATATTGTACAAGTCAATAAGGCAAGCAACATGATGAGCAACACTCAGCTATGAACCAACTAGATGCTCTAGTAGTTAAAAAAATTCCATCTGGACAGAAATGCCACAAGAGTGCAGACCACAGACCAGAACAAAGACACTTAGAATGACAGGCACAATAGGCCTACACCAGTAATTCCCAGCTCAGAAGTGTGAAGTATGCCCTCTCCTCCCACAACAGTGTAGACCACAAACCTTCCTCATGTAAAATAGCTGGTGTGAAAGTCCCTATTCTGGGCCAGTAATCAAGGAGCCTCAGTCTTCACCACTGATACCTGTGAGGGACAGCCACTAGGAACAAAAATGGATACATGCAGTATTTTCAGACACAGCTCTCTGCACAGTTTCCTTTAAGGGCACACAGGGGGCACACTCCAGACCTGGGGCTGGGCTATCTCTCTCCAGGCCCCAAACAAGACTTAACACTGACCACTTTAAAGCTCTGCATCCCTGCCATAAATAGCTGATACACACTTGAATATTTGATTCTCACACACACACACACACACACACACACACACACACACACACACACACACACACACACACACACACACACACACACACACCTGGGGAAGCTGGAACAGATTTGCCAGTTGTGCCCCCTCTGCCCAGACTATAATGTAAGTTTGGTGTCACCAGTCAGCTACTCTAAGGTTCTTACAAGGTACCAGTTATATTGAGTAAATTAATACTAATACAAATGTAGAGACTGACCAATGCAGCAAAGCTTTCAGTAGCAGCCACAGTGTCACTAAAATAATCATAAGTGCACCTAAGATTTGAAAAGTAATCTCTAAGAAGCAAGCCACAATAAAAGGTATAGAAATATTTAATAATAAATAATAAACTACAAAACACGAGATTACTGAATATCTAGTTGCAATGAACACCAGAATTTCATCACAGGAGATATAAAAAATAACCCAGTTGGATAGGTTTACACAGATGCAGGAAAAACTATACTTTAACTAATCTCACTATATTTCCTGAATTACTAAAGAATTACTGCACCCTAGTTAAGTTACTACAGCAATAGAAGATGATGAGTGTTGAGTTACAGCAAGGCAAGAAGAGGTGAGTGGTTTTGTAAGATATCTGTGAGAAATCTTTCCTGTCAGGTTTTGAGAAACAAGGTGCTGTTGTGAGAGTTCAGTCATATCTTCCACTAGTATCTAAAGAATCATATCAGTGCTGCTTATAGAATGACATCACATCTGGTCACCTGACTCTGGTTCAATACACACACAGAGCTTTGGTAAGATCTGTTGCAGCACCTGAAAGCTATAAAACAACTTCAAAAACTTACACCCTTCCAGGGTAGCAATTAGTTCACCCCCAAGGACAATACAGTAAGATTCCTAGTACTTGTTTTCCCAGACATTTTGTCTCTGGTTGCAAACTGACCTGTAAGATAAAATCTTTATGGCATAAACCAATTCATTTAATTCTCAACCTATTTTTCAAAATTAGCTGAACTGAGATTAACCTCTTCCCTTCCAGAATTCTCAGTTAAAACATATACATTTATTCAGTTATAATAATACTGTCTGATATATATTTATATCTGTTTTCTGTCTAGCAATATCCACTGTTGGTGCATTTTTAGCACAAGAACTTTACAGATAAATGTTTAGTATAAGCATCTGTAGAAATCAGTGTGATAGTCAAATGACATAAAATTCTTTAAAAAAAACGCCAGCTAGCTATGCTGACATATGTTACACATGCACTGCCCTACTCTTCCTGGCATAGATGGCACTATCTCAAATCATCACATCTCTCCCAACTTTGAAGATTCAAGCTAGTTTTTCAAATGACCCTAGAAAATACTGCTTGAGAGAAAGGAGCCTGTCTGGGAACTCATTAACCTTTAATCTGTCTTGAGACCCCATCTGCATTGGCATTGCAGACCCCACTATGATGCTGCACTGTCATGTCATATGCCTGAAACCCTAGAATCCACCTTCATAACTTGGTATTTTGCTGTCTGGCATGATGAAGCCATGTTAAGGGATTGTGGTCTGTAACCACAGTGAATTTCTTTCCATACAGATAGGGCTGAAGTTTCTGCAGTGCCCATACTATGGCTAGACATACTTTTTCTAAAGCTGTGTAACATCCCTCCATAAATTGGAGTTTATGGCTGAGATATACAACTGAGTGCTCTTGTCCCTCTGAGGAAACCTGGATGAGTACAGCCCCCTACCCCATGGTTTGAAGCATTCAGCCTCACAACAAATTATTTGCTGTAATATGGACTGGCTAACACAGGGGATCCCCCCAAAGCCCCTTTAACCTTTTGGAATGCCTGCTCTCAAGCTGGGGTCCACATTACTTTATCTGGCCTGTTTTGACTCATCAGGTCTGTGAGGAGAGCAGCTATTGTACTATAAATGGGAACAAACTTTCTATAGTACCCTGCTGCCCCCAAGAATGCCTTCACCTTCTTTTATGTAACAGGGGCAGGCCACACCTGAATAGCTTCCACTGATCTTACCACTGGACGGATCTTACCACTCCACACTCTATGTCCCAGGTAGGAGGCCTCTGCCATACCCACCTGACACTTACTGGGCTTAATGGTCAACCCTGCCCTTTGCAGTCTGCCCAGGCCCTCCTGACATGTTGAAGGTGCTCTTACCAGGAACAGCTGTAGATAGCAATATCATCCATGTAAGCAAGGGCATAATCTCCTGCTATGATACAATCTACCAGCCTCTGGAAGGTTGCTGGGGCATTTTTCATCCCAAAGGTAATCTTCCTGAACTTGTATAACCTGAAAGGAGTCACAAAGTCAGACCTCGCTCTAGCGCTAAGACTCAAGGGTACCTACCAGTAGCCCTTCATCAGATCAGTAGTCATCAGATACTTAGCCTCACTCAGCTGCTCTAAGGCTTCATCTCTTCTAGGCATGGGATAGGCATCTGACTATGTGTGGCTGTTTAGATTTCTGTAGTCCACACAGAACCTGATGTTGCCATTTTTCTTTGGTATCAGCACCACTTAAAAGGCTCAGGTACTGCTGAACTCCTGGATTACTCCCAGTTCCAACATTTCTTGTATCTCCTCCCTCAGAGTCTATCTGACTCACTCAGGCACCCTGTAAGGGGCCTGATTGATAGGTCTGTAGGGTCCTGCATGCACATGGTGCTGCACCAGGTGGGTGCACCTTGGTTTCCCAGTGAACATGCCCACAAACTCCTGAAAAACTGCTCAGATTTCTTGCACCTGGGTAGGGGATAGCCAATGGGAGATTGCTACCCCTTCCACTGAAGTGTTAGTCTAGGCCTCACTGACAAGATCAGTCACCAGATCCCCTTCAGACTCCTCCTGCCATCCGCTGCAAATAATCAGCAACAAGTCCTCCCTATCATTGTAAGGCTTCATCATGTTAACATGGTACAATTTGTGCCCCTGTCTCCTGCCTAATGGGTTTACCATGTAACTAACATCATTGACCTTCCTTACCACTTCAAAGGGTCCATCCCAACCTGCCTGCAGCTTATTGTGTCTGACAGGAATGATCACCATAACCTGCTGTCCCACAGCATACTCTCAGGCATGAGCAAGTCCTGTCAAACCAGAACTTTTCTGCTGTTGGGTTACTACCAGGCCAAGCCCATGATCTCCCTAAGCTTTCTCTTGAGGTTTAGGACATATGCCACAACAGTCCTCTTGTGAGATTCAAACTCACCCTCCCACTCATCATAAATCAAATTTAAAGGGCAACTCACATTATGCCCACACACCATCTCAAAGGGTGAAAAACCTGTAGATTCCAGGCATACATCTCTGTATACAAACAGCACATGGAGCAAATGTTTGTCCCATTCTCTCTTAAACTGGTCTGCCAATTCTTGTAACATGGTCTTTAGTGTAGAGTTTAAGCTGTCCACAAAACCATTAGTCTGGGGGTGGTAGGTGGTGGTCTTTAGGTGCTTCACCCCACAGAGCTTCCACAGACAACTACCATGTCTGACATGAAATTAGAACCTCTATCAATCAGTATTTCTCTCGGGGAAAACTACCCTGCTGAAAATCCCTAACAGCACATTTGCACCTTCTCTGCCTCAATGGAGGACAGAACAACTGCATCAGGGTATCTAGTAGCATAATCTACTACCACCAGGATACACCTCTTCCCTGTGGAACTTTGAGTACTCAGAGGACCCACAATATCCATAGCTACCTTCTGAATTAGCTCTTCAATGACAGGCAAAGTCAGCAAAGGACCTTTGACCTTGTCTTCTGCCTTGCCTACCTTTTAGAACTGCTCACACGTCCTGCAGTACCCTATTATATCCCCTGCAATCCCAAGCCAATAAAAGTTCTCTATAATGCATCTCTTACTGTGCTTTATGACCATATGACCTGCAAAAGGAATGTCATGGGCTATGGCTAGAAGGGCCAGATGGTAGGCTCTGGGTACTAACAACTGTTGTATTACTTGACCCTCTAGCCCTACCTCAGGGGTCAAATTTCTACACAGTAACCCTTTATTCCAGGATACAGACTCCCCTTTTCCTTAAGAATCAGGTGTGTCCTTAGCTACCTCCCTGAAGCCTCATAAAGTAGGGTCCAAAAGCTCAGCCTGTCTCATCTCTACCTTTGTGATCCTTCCCACCCTCTTTTCCATAGGAAACCTGATATCTTCTGAGAGCGGTGCTTCACTGTCAGCCTGGGTACTACACCTCACCTCTTTCCTTGCAGTCATTCTGTCCACGGGAACATCAGTACCTACCAGTAGCTGTGGCTGACTTTCAGGCTCACTATTACAGGGTAGCTCTCTCCCTGAAATAGCTGCATCATCAGCCCCACTTTTGGATGCAGAGTCTGTCTGAGTCTGTCTTGGAGACCCAGACAGACACTGCCCCAGTTTCAGGTGCAGAGTCTGTCTGGGTCTCCCCCAGATTACCAGACCCACATGCCTGTCTTCAAGCCTGACTGCATGTAACTGCACTTACACAAGGTACTGCATTATCAAAATCATTCCTTATCAAGACATCTGCATGGATATCCTCAAACACACCTGCCTGCTTGCTTCCTTTTCCCCCTATCAGTCAAGGTGAACCCTGGACAAAGGTATTTGGAATGGGGTTCTTCCTAACATTCTGACTGGAGGGGACTGCCCAAGCAAGTACTGCTCCTCTTTAAACACTGCAGGCTTTGCAATGGTTAAGTCAGAGGCTGTGTCTCTTTTAGCAGTGGCCTGTCTTCCATCCACTAAAACAGGATACAAACTTCAGTCATAGTTTGGTGTACCTGTTGTCTCCAGACAACTTACCACTGGCATGCTGCTATTCCCACTTGCTTTCTCCTCACCTTTTGCTCCCCACCTTACTTCAGTGGACATTTTTATGCAACATGATCCCTCTGGTTACATTTAAAACATTTAACCCCTAATCTTGACCATGTACTTGAACTAGTGGCTTTCTGTTTTACTAGTGGACTCTGTTGAGGTGATTTAGGCTGTCCACCATGTGTTCCCTTATATCCATGTGCAGCACTGGGTATCCTCTTCTTGTGCAGTGGTGACCTACTTGCATAGTAGAGATTCCCTTTTCTCCCCTGCTCATCTGCATATACTCCCAATCTGCCAACCAGATTCTCATGTCCTCAGACAAAGTGTAATGGGCTTGTTCCCTCACCAAAAGGTCTGCCAGCCTTTTAAAAATGGTGACCTGACACCCACTCACCCACGTATGAAAATAAGTGCTTAACTCAGCAATATAATCACATACACTGTCATCTGCTTTGCATCTATGCTCACAAAACTTTTTTTTTGTAAGCTTCAGGTGTTAACATGCAACATTCCAATAAACATTGTTTAACTTTATCATAGTTGAAACAATCATTATCACACACTTTGAAACAACAGTTACAGCTTTATCATGGAGTTAGGGGTTCAGGAAGCATACCCAAGCTCTTGGTCAACATTATACTGTTTATATACTCTTTCAAATATACAAATAAAACTATCAAAATTATCACCCTCTGTAAACTGTGGAAGAAATTTACTGACCTTTATTGCTTCTGCGGTTAAGTTATTCCCTTCCCCATTACCTCCATAACCCTGATGGAGAGTCAGCATCTACCTCTTATGTTGGCACTGTTTCCCCTTTTCTTCAGCCTCCAAATTCCACAATCTCTTTGCTGATTCGAATTCCAAAAGTTCAAGTCTCTTTAACTCCAGGTGGGTTTTTAAGTGCTGTGAGGAAAAGGTGAACTGACCTGTTTCTGAGGGCTGCACATCCCCATCGCAAGACTTGTTGCCAGTCTATGCTGCAGCTGAGAATAAGACTGAACTCATTTCCTCTTTAGTCAGGTTGGCATGCACCAGTCCTTTGTTTTCATATACCTTGGCCAACTGGTTCTTATTCAGCTTGCCATAATCTTCTGCTGACATCTTTGTGTGCTTTCCCTGACAAAACTGAACTAGCAATAGTAAATAAAACTGTTGTAAAAATGAAACACTGAATATTTACCTTGTGGCTGCTGAGAGCACACACACCTTCAGTGACACCTGCCAACAGGTCACTGAAGTTCAATTAATATCCCACCCAGCTGCCACCAGTATGTGATAGTCCTACTCCAGGCCAGTAATCAAGGAGTCACAATCATCACCACTGACACCAGTAAGGAACAGCCACAAGGACTAATTGGATACACACAGTATTTTCAGATGCAGCTCTCTGCACCAAGCACAATTTCCCTTAATAGCACACAGGGAGCACACTCCAGACCTGGGGCTGGATTATCTCTTTCTCTCCAAGCCCCAAACAAGACTCCACACTGACCACTTTGGAGGTCTGCATCATTGTTACAAATAGCTGACATACACACTTGGATGTTTGATTTTCACACACACACACTTGGTGAAGGCTGGCACAGATTTACCAGCTGTGCCCCCTCTGCCCAGACTATAAGGTAATGATGATGTCACCAGTCAGCTACTCTAAGTCTCTAACAAGGTACTCAGTTATACTGAGTAGATTAATACTAATACAAATGGTACAGTTTGACCAATGCAGCAAGGCTTTCTTAGCAATATAAGCATAAGTACTCTTAAGATATTAAACATATTCTGTAACATACAAGCCACAATGAAAAGTACAGAAAAATGTAATAATAAATTATAAAATAGAAAACATGAGAATACTGCATATCTAGTTGCAATAAACACCATAGTTTTAATCAAAGGAGATATAAAAATAACACAGTTGGATAGATTCACACAGATGCATAAAACAATACTTAACTAATCCTGCTATATTTTCCTGACTGACTAAAGAATTATTGTTCCTTAGTTAAGTTACATACTACAGCAAGGCAAGACAATGAGTATTGAGTTGCTTACTACAGCAAGGCAAGATGAGATGAGTGTTTGTGTGAGACATCTGTGAGAGATCTTTCCTGTCAGGTTCCAAGAAACAAAGTACTGCTGTCATATCTCTCAATAATACCTAAAGAATAATTTCATTGCTGGTTATACAATGATATCACACCTGGTCACCTGACTCTGGTACAATGCACAGCCAGAGCTTCGCTATGATCTGTTGCGGCATCTGAAAGTTATAAAACAATTACAAAAACTTACACCCTTCCAGGGTAGCAATTAGTTCACTCCTAAGGACAATATAGTATGATTCCTAGTCCTGGTTTTCCCAGACATTTTTGTCTCTAGTTGTAATCAGACCTATAAGGTAAAAATCTTTATGGCCTAAACCAACCCATTTAATTTTCAACCTATTTTTTAAATTAGCTAGACTGGGATTAACCTCTCCCCTTCCAGAATTCTCTGTTAAAACATATTCCTTTAATCATTTATAATAATACTGTCTGACATATCTCTGTTGATTTTATTGCAAGCAACTTTACAAATACATTTTAACATAAGCATCTCTACAAATCAGTGTGATAGTCAAATGACATCAATTTTTTACAAAACTCCAGCTAGCTATGCTGGCATATGTTACACATGCACTGACCTACTCTCTCTCTCTCTCTGGCACAGATGACTCTACCTTATATCATGACATTTGGTTTGGAACATAAGTGCTTAAATGATAACAAAGGTGCTTAAATAACAAACACAATAAGCCTTTATCAGTAATTCCCAGCTCAGAAGGGTGAAATCTACCCTCTCCTCCCATGAGTGTAGGCAACAAGCCTTCCTAATGTAAAATAACTGGTCTGGAACCTAAGTGCTTAAACCAGAACTAAGACACTTTTAAAATGACAGACACAATAAGTCTTCAACCAGCAATTCCCAACTTAGAAAATGTAAGCTACTTCTCCTGCCACAAGAGTGTAGACTGCAAACCGTCCTTATGTAAGATAACTAGTTTGAAGCCCAAGTGCTTAAATCAAAAGTAAGCAGCTTAGAATAACAGTTGCAATGTAATCAGGCTACTAACAAGCAGTATTAAATGCAGCAGAATAAATGCAACTGGGCACTAAGAACAAACAGCAAAAAGCAAAATAAAGTAATAAAGCAGGAAGAAGCACAGATACAGTAAAAACAGCTGAATAAAGTGCAATTTTTTAAGTAAGTGGGAAGGGAGGGAAAAAAAAGATAATTCAAGTTTATGAGACTAAGGAGGTGATCCTTCCCAACTGATCTCTACATACTCAGTAGAATGATCTGATGAGATGGGACTGGGAGGAGTGCCCAAAATCAGATTTATAGTAGGGGTGGGAAACTCAAAAGCAACAATGTTCAAAAAGTACAACAGTTAGGTGAGTGGTAGGAAAAATCAAACGCAGATAGATATCAGCAATAGTCAGGTAGAGAACAGCAAGCAACTAAACAAGCACTCTGGCTAAATAAAGATGCCTTCAAATATTTCTAACTAAATGAGGAATGCTATTTCTCAGCTCTTCCTACTAATTAGCTGGATGTTATTCACTGTCTGCAAAGGAATGCTTTTCTAACTTTTCTAACTGACCCAGCTTAGACCTCTTAAAACTCCAAAAGAACAAAAAACTTAAAAACAAAACAATTGCAATATAAGAAAAAAATAAATAATGGAAGTAACCAAACCTTAAATGAAAAACTTCAATTCAAAATCAAATTCAGACAAAGAACAGCAAGCAAGTCATTACTAAAGCATATTATGTCATTGGTGTGAATGTAAGTGACCTGTGTCAGTGCCTGCCTCCTCATTAGCTTGCCGACTAATCTTGAGGTGGGATGTGATATTCCATAGTGAAATAGAAAAAAATGTTTGGCACACAGGCCATTGATTTGGTCACTGTCTGGCCCAGAAGGGAACAGCCATGTGGCTAGTGCTATAGCATCAGATATGCAGGAAAATGTGTTCAGCCATTGTGGTGATGTGGTGACATCAAATGCCAGAAATTATGTCTGTGGCCTACTGCCCTATATAGAGTCTGTTAATCATGGTTAGGTTTCCTTATGATGGAGCACTACTGCCATCCAAGTACATGTGGGAGAGTAGCTGGTGTGCATGGATATGTGTCAGAGGGTGTCCTACTTTTACAGTTGAATTAATGTTCACAATGAAGTCATTGATATGACCTTTCTGCACTTCCCCATGCCACCAATCATGTCGCACACCAGCTGTGTGCTACACAGACATGGAGAGGTCATCACAGCACTGGCTGCACACCATGACATTGAGTTATCTGTTGCACACTCTGTTAAAGGCCTTGTTACAGTGGTGCTAGAGCAGTGCTGTAGTAACTAGGTATTATGTGTAAGCAGGTTACCTCCAGTGGGAGAGGCAGAATCCCTCTCATTAGACCCACTCTTGGCCATTGGACATCAGTGATTGTGGTGCAACATATACTCACATCTGCAGCTAGCAACTTCACTGTGAGACCAGCAGTCATGTCTAGATGGGCACCACACAGCCATGTTTCTTCCTACATTGTGTCCCTACATGCTAGTGTCACTCCACCTCCTTAGTAGTGCAGTGTGGGCTGAGTGTTTCCAGACATGGCAGCGGCAGCCAGGACCATGGTGTGAGCTATCAGCAAGGGTGCCCTAGGCTGCATTAGAGTAACTCTAGGAGTTCATCTAATATGAGTCATATTGTGTCATTCTGATCCTGTGGCAATGATGACTGCTCTGCTGACCACTGACAACGTAATCTGTAAGTGGTTTTTGAAATGTCTGATACCACAGGATCTTCTGATAATCTTTTCTGACTCAGGTGACAAGATTCAATTGTTGGTACATATTATATCCTTGACATTGACATATGTTAGTAATTGTTAGTAACGATATTGACAACAGTAATATAATACTTGATGTCATGCTTTTATATTTGCATCATTTGAATGTGGACAGGGAGGAGTGATATTTACAGTATAATTTTCTTTACTGTCTGGCATTCATGCATGCACAATTATGCCTTTGTATGAATACACATGTCACTTATGGCATTTTAATATGATATTGCACGTCTAACATGTGTGGTCATCGTCATTGATGCTCTACATGTTTGCACATATATTAACTGGAAATGGACAATATTGCAGTGATAACTTGTGTAAATGAGGTGGGACTGTTATTGTACAGCCTCTGTTGTTGGATATGTATTTGCCTGTATTTTCCCATATATGTCATGTGCCCAGATTTTTTGTGATAATGGATGTTTGAAGGGTAACTTTCTATGCCATTAATCTATATGATGATATCCTAACTGTCTGATGAGAAAGTCTGTTGTCCATATCTTATGTGTCCCACACATGTGTCTGTGCGTACCTTTCTGGTGATCTACCTTGTAAATAGTCTTCTTGCATTGCTGTTTCCTCTCACTGTTTTGCATATGTCCATACTGGCATCCATGAAGTTTATGTTATGTACGTTGTTCAATATGTACACCTAATGGGCCATTTCCTTAAGTTGTGATTTGTGTTGCTGTTGTGATGCAACATGTGAACATCTATGTTTACTCTGTATATTATGCACTTGTAGAGTACATAATAGGTGTGTGACAGACCCTGCCATGTTGTCTGAGCTAGGACTTGTGGCTACATCCTCTGTCACTCACAACTATTTCTTCTCCTCCTGTGTCTTCTTTATCCTCCTCTGACAGCTGTGATATGTCATCTTCAGACATTTGGGGTTCCTGGAGTAGGTCATCTACACCTGCAGGCGGAAAGCCACTGTTTTGCTGTTAACACGTTGTGTAGCATGGTACACAGAGTAATCATTTGTGCTGCCTTTTCAGTTTGTATTGCAATGCACCCCCACATATGTACAGATATCTAAATCTAGATTTTGTTACACTAAATACATGCTCAAAAGTGTTTTTTGTCACAGTGTATGAGCTATTGTAAGCATCATCAACAGCTTTGGATGGGGCTCTATATGGTGTCATTAGCCATGGCTCAAGTGGATAACTACAGTCACCTGTTCATTGGAAGAAGATAACATATATGTTGTTATCATGCTTAGTGCTGGTAGATGTAGATTATGATTATGTCATAGCTGTGTTACTGTACTTACTAAGTAGAAGACTCTCAGGGATTTCACCATGTTGGAAAGCAACCCTCAGACCACTTTCCCTCCATATAGCAGCATCATGGATACTACCAGGGTGTGCTATGATGATATTTGTTATAATGTCATCTGCTGAGCACAATACCTGGCAGTTCAGTGATGGGCTCACTGTCTAGCTGGCTGCTCTCTAGGACACAGTTCCATATCTTCCTGTATGGCTTCCAGTATCTCAGCCTGCTGTAATTCATTATATGTTGGTTGCATTTATTTTTTTCTTTGTGAAAAATGCTGCAGATTCTGCACAATTCAGTAATAAATAGATTGGTCTCATGGCATATAACTATGGCCTCTGGAAAATGCTTTTATAAAGTTGTCACCAAAGCAGTTTGTCACATTTAAGTTGCATCGGGCACTGTGTTTTGGAATCAGATGGATGTACGTGGAATCCATAATTAATCTAGGCTGTACAGATAATTCCTTAGGAGTTGTTTCAGCCACTTTATGAAAAAGCATCCATCACTGGTGCACTGATGTCTTCCTTCATTATGTTGCACTGTCTGCAATGTTTTTTAATTCATCCCTATATTTTACATATTTCAGATGTATAATGTTTCAGAGAAGACATATCTCAAATGTTCCTGAATGTTTGTTACCAATAACTTAACAGTCTTGTGTGCTTGCATTCTTGCAATGAAATTCAGGATTCAAATCACATAAAAGGACACCAACTTGTACAAGGAAATCATATTCCTTGTATAACCCGTTTGTATTAAAATGCTATATAATATACTCATATATACAGAAATATTATTTTAAGGTCCATCGTGTGTGTGTGTGTGTGTGTGTGTGTGTGTGTGTGTGCGCGCGCGCTAGTGTACGTGTTTGTGCCCAAATCCACACATACCTTTTAGAGTAAATACCATGCAGAAGCCTTCTCAAAATATCTAGCCACATTAACCTTCCAATGCCATGTACTAGGCATTTTTTCTGTGTTTGAGAATAAAAAAAGTGCTAAAAGGTCCTGCCTTTAAAACAACAGCATTACATACATATCAACACTTACCATCAGCTAGATTCCAAAAGAGAGTTGTGGGCAGTATAGCATGCAGAAGGAAGATGTCTGTAGATCAGTGGTGTACACCATTCTATAATGGATGGTAAAACTGGAATAATAATTAGTTATTCAGCATAGAATATTTGCTAATTCTGTGATTGCCCTCCAGATTCAAAATCACAAAGGGTATACCCAATGCAAATAAAATGGGACAGTCTAGTCTGCCAGCAATTTCATGAAAGCATTCAGCTGAGCTATATGCGTTTACCTTTAGTGCTACTTTATTCTACAGATTTCTAAGCAATCCTGTGGAATCCAAAAAATATTATTAAAAAATATGCGAGTGGCATTTAATGCACTAGAGCAGGCTGGAGTACTCCAAGCCATAATAGAGGATGATCTGCGAATGGTCCTAGAAGGCAGCCAGCAAGGTTCACGTATCTAGAAATAATAGATAGATATGGATTAGACAGAGAGCTGAGACAGGCTTTGTGCAGGACGTGTGCAACCCACATGTATGATCACAGTCTGATGGGTAACCCAGTATCAATATAGATGTCAGTTTGTCTTAATCTGGTTGTACTGGCCTCTGGTAAATTCCTGCAACATATGGTTAATACTGTAGCAGTGCCTTGGACAGCTGCCAGTTGCTTTCTACTACAATTCCTAGCAGGAACATTTATCAACGTGGATGAATACATTCACTTCTCAGCAACAGCTATGGAGCTCAGAGCTATCATGCAACAGTTCTATACAAGTGTCAACTCCCCCCCTATGTTTGGTGCAACTAATTCAACCTACTTCCCAATCAAAACCCCAGTGGTACCCAATGCTAAAGATACATCAATAGAAAGTGGTGGCCTTTCTCAATTGTTGGGTGGTTTACCCCACAGATGGCCTTGTTACCATTACTGTGTTTTTAAAATAATTTTTGCAATTATGATGGATTCTGCAAATAATAATGGATGTGTTCACATATGTCTCTCTGATTTACAGTAATATCCATAACATATCGTAGATATTTGTTACTTTTTGGGAATATTGCTGATGCACATTTCTCTTCAGCCATTTTTTAAACATATTACTGACATGTTCCATTGCATTTGTTTACCTTCCATATATGTGCATTGGTAATGTAAATATATCACCTTAGGGATGAGTTTTCCTTTTAGTAGAGTTTTGCAATACCTGAATGTGGTTGCACTGACATCTCTGGTTATCTGCTGTGCCTGCATTGCACAGTGTTTTGCTCAGTAGACTGAGATACATTTGTATATAACTTGGCTTGCTGCAAATCTTGCTCAGAACTCAGCAGTATTTGCTGTATTCCATGAAGTTTATGGAAGCTCAACCCCATTTCTCCTTCATTTTCCTTTTGATATCAAAAGAAAATGACATACATGGTCCATAGGTTCATAGGATATTACTAGGTAATGGCTCAAGGGCCCTTACTAGCCTAGCCATTATTACCTGAATTTACCTGATCTTTGATCCCTAATGGCTAGAAGGCAGCTTAGGTTTGTGCTTATGCCTTTGAAAATTTTACAAACTGCCCCTGTCCATAAGGGACATGGGTATCATTCCAGGAGTGAATTTACAATAAAAATGTTATTGATTTTGAGTGACAGATACAAGTCAGATAATAGCTGACAATTGGATACATCGGTAATAGTTACAGATAGAAATGTAAACTATCCCAAATATCCCCTAAGTATAAATAAGACTAAGAACTATATAAAATATCTATAAAAGTGCTACTACAACATATTAGAGAAGAGAATGAGAAAAACAACAAAGCAGACTATTAGTTCGTCAGTACATTGCACTTACAAGACTGTAAGTTGTATGTGAAAGAGTAAACCCACAAAAAATGAATATCTGGATTGCTTAGACCATACTGTAGTTGAACAACATATGTTCTTCCCCTTAATTTCAAACTCTTGACTAATCACTTAGGACGTGGTCAAAGAGGAGTTTTCAGAATTTCTGATAATAGATTTGTTTATTTGTGTTTCTTGTAAGGTTTTGAGAGGAATACCAAATTCCTAAATCCGCTCCAGGAAAGTTTGGTGCGGTCTAACCAGTTTTTAGTTATGTATAGCTTAACTAGTGAACATAGGGTAATTAGAACATGGTGTTTCAGCTTAGGTAACTTGAGATCAGTGATGTGAAGAATAGCAAGTTCTCAGGATAGGGTCGAGTTCTGATAGCCCATTTTACAATAGCGTACTTTAAGGGAGCACCAAAGATTGTGAGAGTATTTGGAAAACCATAGAACATGTATAAGGTCAGCATGGGGAAATGAGCAACATGAACATGAAAGAGAGATTTTGGGATCAAATTTAATAAGAACATAAGGTGTATAATAGGTGCTGTTATTGATCATTAATTGCGTGTAAAAGATTTTTTTAACAGGAGATAGTTTAATGGTAGATTCGATTGCTCTGAGTTTCTACACTTCTGTGAGTGTAGTTCCATGTTGATCCCAGTATTTAGAGTGTAGATAAACAAATTTATATTTAGTGAGGTTTACCAGTTTGTAGGTTTTGGAAAGCATTTTTTACTTTGCTAGTTAGGCTTTCCATAAATTCAATTAGTCTAGTAACTTCCTTTTCATTAATAGGTATGTCTTTTGTTAGCGTTAATATGATCTCTCTAATTTGACGTAGTATAATGGTATATTTGTTCTTCATCTTCAAAGATAAACATAGATCTTGTATTTTTTTATATGTATGTTTATATATATATATATATATATATATATATATATATATATATATATATATATATATATATATATCCCAAATCAGACAGTCTTTAATTAGGGGGGTAATCCATGAGATGTAGCAGTTTGTTGTTATATTTGGGTTCAAATGTATTGGTTTTATGAGAGGAAAGACCTTGTGTAATTCTTTAGATTTTATCAACCCCTGAAATAGCTTTATTTTGTGTTTTATGATATTGTTTATCTTAATATTCCTAAGGTTTATTGAGGTTATAAAGGGGAGGGCTTTCGGGTTAATGGTATTATTGATCACATGTTGATGCCAAATTCTAACCCAAGAAGCGGACCATCTATCCTTGTTGAGGCAGAAGTTTGAGATTATTGTAACTCTGTTAGAACATATAATCTTGTAATAGAGATGCAAATCTGGTAGACTTGACACCCTTTTCTTTGGGGTATATCAGTTTTAAGCAGTTTATCCTAACCGATTTAGGAAACCATATAAATATGATGAGTTCCTTGTTCATTTTGTCAAAGAGGCTATTTGGAATGATAAGGTTTGATGCGCTGAAGTGAGATAATAGCTTTGGTAATACATTCATCTTGACTATTGCTGCTTTGGATAACATGGAAAGTTTCAACTGTTGCCATATATGGAGGTCTTGTGTGATATTTGACCACAACTTAAGTAGATTATTTTGCAAAATTGAGCATGTTTGTGTTCGTAACAAACCCCTAGGTATTTAAAAGAGTAGACTGTTCTGAAAGGAGAGTCCGGGTGGTAATTTTCTATGTGTTTTAAGGGATTAATGGGAAAAATATAGGATTTTCTTTGATTAACTTTATAATCTGATACACTCGAGAATTCATTTATTGAGGCAATTATTTTCTTTAGATCAGTGTTGGGGTATTCGAAATAAATGTTTAAATCATCTGCAAAGGCTGATAGCATAACTTTAGTGTTCAAGACTCTAGGGACAGAGTGAAACGTTTTTGTGATATATAAAGGAAGAAAGGCTCTATGTATAAATTAAAAAGATGTGGGGGGAGAGGGCATCCTTGCCTTTTTCCATTAGATATCTTAATGAGATTGGATAACTTTTTGTTAATACAGAGGTAAGTATGTGAGTCCTTGTATAGCATTTTTATCTGATCAGTAAATTCTTTTGGGATGTTGAAATGAAATATAGCTGAGAATAAGAAGCACCAGTTAACCCTGTCAAATTCTTTACAAGCATCTAGTGTCAAAGTATATTTCGGGCTTCTATCATTTTTGGTAAGTTGGATCATGGAGTCTGGTGTTAGTGCATTGTCACATGTATGTCTGTTACTCATGAATCCAGCTTGTTCGGGAGATAGTAAGAAAGGCATTACTCTTTTGAGTATTTCCGCTAAGAGATAGGAGAGAATTTTGATATCTACATTAATTAATGAAATAGGCCTGTAGTTATGTGGGTTGGCTTTGTCAAGATTATTTTTTGGAATAAAGATGGTTTCAGAATTGTTCCAGTGCAGGTCTGTTATCCCTTGCATTTTAATGTAGTTATAGACTTTAAGTAGGATAGATGACAGTTTTATGTTAAAGTTTTTATAAAAATCTGGTGTGTAACCATCTGGACTTGGAGCCTTACCTAATTTTAGATTTCCAATGATGTCTAATATTTCTTGTTGGTTAAGTGGGGTGGTAAGAAATGCTGATTGCTCATCATTTAATTTGGGAAACTTAAAATTATTTAGGAAGTTCTCAATTTCGAGACTAGAGATTTGATCATTGCTTGTTCCATATATTTCAGTATATAGGTGTTGTAAAAGTTCTATAATTTCCAGATCTTCTTCTTCTTCCAGCTTTTCCTGGTTAGGGGTTGCCACAGTGGATCACCTGTCTGCTCATGATTGGCAGTGGAATTTTACGGTGTGGAGTTGCCAGCCTGACACCGAACCTTCCATGGAAGGCACACACACACATGCACGCACTCATGCCTAGGCCCAATTTAGAGTATCCAATCCACCTACAGCATGTCTTTGGGATGAAACTGGACCACCCAGAGGAAACCCATGCGACCACAGGGAGGACATACAGACTCTGCACAGAAGGCACCCCAGCCGAGGAGCGAACCGGAGAATCTCTTGCTGTGAGGCTGCAATGCTAACCACTGCACCACTGCGGCCACCCCTATAATTTCTGGATCAGATTTATAGAATTTATTTTGATATTGGAGAAGAGAAACTCTAGAGGCCTCATGTTTATTTTCAATTATTCTTGCTAAAGCTCTAGATGGAACCTGCACCCATTCTGAATATTTGGCTATAAATCTTAGTTCTTGGAGAGAGTAGTTGTGTTGGTGTAGTTTCAAAAGTTCTCTTTGGGTGTTATTCATAATTTTCTCTAAGTCAGGGTTTGGACTCACCTGAAATTTAATTTCTAGCTCCTTAAGTTTAGTGAGTAATCTGTCATTCCAGGAGTGAGTTTAGAATTCCATATCCAGTGTTCTAAACTACTTTTGAAGAGGGACAGGGGAAGGGCTCTGCTTTACATAAATAGGAAGTCTGTTCCAGAGAAGGGGTAGTGTCTGATTAACATACCTGTCTCTTCAGCATGTTTTCTTTGTGTCACAGACCAGGTTTAGATCCCTAGACCACCTTAATAGTCAGTAGGAAATGGAGTAAAAAGATAGGGATTTTAGTTTCTCCACACAGGAAATGTTTACACCCCATATTTTGTTGGAAGGAACATCTGAGGTTGATAAAGCTTTTGCAAGTGTCTGGTGAGTACATGCCAAAAGGTGCACTGTACTCGATTACTGGTGTTATGATGGTCAAGTACAGTGGGACTATAACTTCCTTAGCTCTAGATACTATGCCTTTATTTATACGTTATGTGAAATAGAAGGACTTCCTTACCACTGTGGACACATGATGGTCAAATTTTAGGCAACTATCTATCTGTGTACATAGATCTTTCATCTCTGAGTCCACTCTTAGGGATGCACTATAGATGTAATTTGCAGGGGCATTTGACTTCCCAAAGGATATGAATATGCATTTTTTGCATTTATTTTCAGGCCATGGCACTGGCACTAATTTTTTGTCTGAATCAGACCGTTCTGAAGGATGTCTACATTATTGGGGGATTTGGTGATTGCCCCCAACTTGCAGTCATCAGCAGACTTAGACAGCCAAAGGTCTTCTTCATTAGCCATGACTTCAGAGAAGTATATTCTGAACAGGAGAGGTCTCAGCACTGAGCTCTGTGACACATAACTAGTTACTGGCCTCTTCCTGGATCTGGATTCTCCCACACATCAAAGTAGGCAATATGCACCATTTTACTCAAAGAAATCCACCAGACTGAGAAGATATGATCTGCCCCTGAAAAAGATGAACTGGGTTGGGTTCAGCACATCAACTTTGACAGTTTGAAAGTCCATACAGTAATCATGAAGAAGTGTAAGAAACTAAATGTAACATCTTGCAATGTCACATTTACAATTACACAACACATCTGCCTAAATCTGGAAGTCATTGCATTAAAAAAACAGGATTTTAAATGTTCTTTCTCACTACAAAAATAACTGGGAACCTGTTAAGGAACATTTCAGTTAGTTTTAATATTTATTTGCACAACAACAGCATTAAAAATAAATCATAAGGAGCTATTCATAGTCATATTCATAATTTAATTGAATGTGTAAAGGTTCTCCACACTGTTAGTCTATTTCCACAGTAAGGCTAGATTCATACAGGTCATTTATGCTAACGCATGATGGCCCGGAAAAAGTGTAAGCAAGTTCATAAGTTCATAGGTTCATAGGTTCATAGGTTCATAGGTTGGTACTAAGCTATCAGCCCTAGGGCCTATACAAGCCTAGCCATAACAATTCTCTGGCTATTTCTTCCCACACTATTTACTTCCCTGAACCCCTGTCTAGCAGGGTGACTGACGTGATACCGGGGTGAATTTCCTTTCTCCCATCCAATCGTCAAGGTTCTTTTTGAAGAGGGCCAAAGAGGCACTCTGCTTGACATGTATGGGCAATCTATTCCAGAGTCTGGGGAGTCTCTGGGTCAGGAACCTATCCCTCCAGCATGTTTTGTTTATTGTGATGACAAGGTTTAGATCCCTGGACCATGTGGCTCTGAGGGATTGGGATTTCTTTAAGTGTAGCATGTCCAACAGCTCTGGGATTGACATGGCCTTGTATGTTAAGCAGAGATCGCCTCTGAGTAGATGATATGCGACAGAGTATAGCTTGAGTTTTTTAAGGCGGTCAGCATAGGGCATCTGCTTTAGGCCTGTGATTCTTTTAGTGAGGTATTTCTGCGGGCTTTCCAGTTGTTGCAGATGTCTTGAGAGGTACATACCAAATGGGGCGTTGTATTCTATAATGGGTCTAATGAGGGATGAGTACAGTGGGACAATGCCCTCCTTTTTTCTGGATGAAAAGCCCTTAGTGATGAGGTGTGCCACATAGAAGGATTTCCTGACTGTTGTGGCAATGTGGTTATCGAAGGTGAGACCACTGTCCACCTGTGTCTCTAAGTCTCTTATCACACTTTCGGTGTTTAGTGTACTGCCAGCTATATGGTAATTCACGGGTACATGTTTTTTCCCAGAGGGGATAACTATACATTTCTTGGCATTGAGCTTGAGCCCATGGCTCTGGCACCAAGCAACTGTTTCTGTAAGGCCCTTTTGTAGAGTATCCACATAATTTGGGGATTCAATAATGGCTCCCAGTTTTCAGTCATCTGCGAGCTTTGTTAGCCAGAGTCCCTTAGTGTTGGCCTGTACTTCAGAGAAGTAGATGCCAAACAAGAGTGGTCCCAGGACTGAACCCTGAGGTACTCCAATTGTCAATTGTCTGGAGCTGGATTTGGAGTCAGCTATGTTTACAGTGCGGGTTCTGTCAGTAAGCCAGTTAGCAACCCCTTGGATGACATAGGGATTAATGCCCAGCTTAGTAAGCTTATCTATGATTCCAGAGTGGGGGATGGTGTCAAAGGCCTTGGCAAGGTCTAAATAGGCTGTGTGGACCACCTTACCCTTGTTCATGGCTCTGGAGACTGATTTGAAGAAGTCAATCAGGTTCTGGAGACAGAATCATCCCTTCATGAACCCAAACTGGGTGGGGTCCAGTGTTTGAAGTTTGCCAATGTCTTTGTTTATAAGTTCCATGATAATACACTCCATAGCCTTGCAGATAAGGCTCGTCAGACTGATGGGACGGTAGTTTCCAGGACCCAAGGTTGATCCCCCCTTGTGGAGTGCGATAACTGTAGCTCTGTGCCACTCAGTGGGCACGAAATCTGAGGTAAAATTATAATGAGATGTAAACGAGTAATGATATAAATCTGCTAATCCTAATGAACCCCCTCCTGTTTGTGATTCATAGACATTTTTTCACATATTTCAGCACCATTCACAGATTCATTACAAAATCTGGACTCATGCCTTTCTATCTACTTCAAAAACCACAAAGATGCTTTCCCTTGCTGCTATCCTTGCTATTTCTGGGTGTAAGCTGCTTGTCCTAGCCTAGCCAAAACCACTTATGTTCAGCAGCACTCACCAGCCCAGAAGGCAGAGATATAGAAAGAGAATTACTCAGTACAATTTTGATAATCAAGAAATCTTTGACATGTTCAGAGTGGATAGAGATATTGTAAAATCTTTGTGAATATGTATTGGCCCCACAGCGGCAAAAGAGGCCTGCATGACTTTCTTATCATTGTGGATACAAAGGTATGCATAGACCTCATTATACCTGTCAAGGGGACTTCCAGAGATAGACTGGGGACATGTTGGATATCTCAATTCTTCTGCCTCAAGGATGCTTCAGCAGATCCAGGATGTACACTATTTCCAAGGGTCAACTCAGGAATGAGGCAGGACTATGCATGCATTGTATGGGGTATCACATATTTCCCTGAAGTGGTCAATATGATAGACTGTATCTTCATTACAATTTGGGCTCCATCTGGTCCACCATGAGCTGTATTACAATGACAAGGGCTATCATTCCATCAGTTTTCAGGTAGTTTGTGATGGATGGAGTGTATCACAAATACATCTGCCCAGCATTCTGTCAGTGTACATGACTCCCATATCCAGCACATTAGTTCAGTCTACCACCTCTTCTGGCATTTTAAGACACCCAGTGGTCATCTTGTTGGAAGGTGGAAAAGATTATTTTTGTTGTTGTATTTAAGAAGTTATTCATTGTAACATGTATTGCTTAACACTAAGTTGTTTTGTTTTTTTTTTCTCTCTCTCCCCCCTCCTCTTTTTTTACGTGATGCTGTATATCCTCTGGAGCCATGACACACGATACCATTGAAAAATCCAAATGTCCCTGTCTCAGACCTGTACTGTCATCAAAAGGGTCTTTGGCAAGTTGACGAGTAGATTTAGGTGACAGGATGAGTCTCAGGTTTCCCTTCAGTATGAACCAGCTGCTGCAAGCAGGATGATTACCGTGTGATGCATTTTGCACTATGTGATAATGAACCAGTCTGGTGGTGAAGTGACCCATGCTGTCACTGCTGCTCCCATTTCCAGCCCTACTATGGCTAATGATGACCAGCCAGAAGCAGTAGTAAGAGACACCATGTTGTAAGCTCATGAACAGTATATGGCTGCACAGCTTAAGAGGTGGTATCAAGTGTAGAATTATGGACCATGACATTCAGGTCAGTGTTTTGTTTCTTGTAAAAAAACACATGACTATAAATGATGCATACAGTGATATATGTAGGCTATGATGTGTGGTGCATGGCCACTGTCACTGTTCATCAGACATTCCTCTCTTATCTTTAAATAATTGTTTTTATTTCACATACTCATATTATTGTTTATAAAAGTCATGTCTGAGTGCTCACTTACAACTGTTCAGTGATATCAGAAGGAATCATATAACAAATAAATACATTTTATATGTTTTGCCCAAGAAATTCTGCTTATGTAGTGTACTTAAATATAAATTTACTCAATCTCTTGAAGTGGTACAGTTAATACAAAGTGTTACTTTATTATTTCACATGAGCTCATAGTTTGCTCTTGAATGGAAAATGCATGACATGCTTTTTTGTATTATGCAATGTTTATTCAGTTTTAAGTATTACTTGAATTGTATTATTGCTGGCTGTTAAGATTTTGCTCATCAGTTTATTTAATTTTCTCATATACAAGTTGATTCTTCAGGGATTTTTTGGCCCAGTGATGGGAGTGAAGTAGCATCAGTGCTTGTCTACATCACACAATACTGATGTAATCATTTTTACTTTTTATGGAGAGCTTCTCTAAATAGTTGCAGTGCTTGTTCTATGTTTTCAGTAATTGTCAGTTGTCACAGTGGTAACGGCTAGACCATTAATGGTGTAAATCAATGTAATCTGAATGTTATGATGCACAGCCTTCTTTTCTGATATTTATTTTAATAGTAAGCAACAAAATTATTGAAACAAAATGCACGTAGATGCAAAGTGTCTTAATTCTGGGGTACATTCTGCAATCACATATTATGCTTTTTCCTTCATTTTTTTTTTTTTTTTTCTTTTTTTACTTTAGTAACTTTTCACCTTTCAAGTTAATCACTGACACTGGGCCAGATTCTGTAAAGTTTGCATAATCCAGTGTATTGTGCTGATATCAGTGAAGAAGTTGTGGCTAAGCGTGTACTAGTAACTATGTCTCAGTGAACTTAGAATACCTCAGCATATAGCATAGTTTCTCAGTAATAACACCACACTGTATATCAGTCACAGTTACTCCATAAGCCATTAAAAATGTCTCACAAAGTGTGATGTACATTAACAAGGTTATGGAAATACTATACCAATCTAAGCTGCTTGGCATTCATAAATATTTATCTACAACAGAATCTCGCCAATAAGCTTGGAGACAACTATGGAATATCTCCTTAATCCTTAACTATTAAAATAGACTTGCTCTCACATATGGATTCTGACAGAATCTGTAAAATTTCTAATGCAAAATTAATAAAGGAAAAGGGCAACCACAGCCACATTGCTACAGCTAACAATAGCTAACAATGAGTGCGGGGCATGTGTGGAGGACAAAGGTAAGACAGGCACCCAAGGATATAAGGAGTTTGAAAAGCAGATGTGAGGTATGGGTGAAAAAGAGGGACACAAAAAAAATAAGATGGAACAGGAAGATCTGATGGACAGTCAGAGGGACAGAGTCAATTTTGTTTTTGTTTCTGGTGGGAATAGGCCCCATTTTTTTTTGGTTAAGAAAAGAAGAAAAAGTAAAGGCAGGGAAAGAGGAGGAGAAGACCATCACAGCAGGTATATGCACATAATAAATAACACAGCACATGACAGACAAAGGTTGGAAACAAACAGTACGGACAGGTAAGTTATACGGATGGCACACTGCACAACATGGGCAATGGAAAGTTGGCAAACAAGGTGGAGTTGTACACCAGCCATGGTGAAATACAGAAATACATATTTACCTATGCACTATTACATTATGACATGTTGCAAACTGTGTGGCAGTCGTACCTGTATATGTATGACTGGTGGTGATCATGTGTTCTAAGGTAATAAATAGGAATAATAGTATACATTGGATAAATAAACCCAAGTAGTCTGTCAGCTGTGCAACTGTAAGCCAAGCAACATCACAGATGAGCAAATGCAGCTCTTGTAATGCTGGATAATACCAGCTGAGGACAGAACAGAACCTCTAACTATACATGTGAAAGCCAAACAACCAAGCACAGTACCAAACACTACTACTATAGCAAAGCAGCAAACTAGCTAAAACCTACACAAGTAGGTGTACACAACTTAAACAAACATGTAATGGAATTCATATGTCACACACATATGCCATGTCAAAGGCAAAACACAGGTCATCATCATTATCATCATCATAGGTAGGTACTTGGCTATCGGCCCAAGGGTCTATGTAAGCCTAGCCAACAATGTTCCCTGGCTTACGCCACCCAAGAAAGTTAATTTCCTGTGCCCCTGTGGAGCAGAGCCACAGAAGTAATCTCCGGGGTGTATTTCCTATTTCCCATCCACTCATCAAGATTTTTCTTGAAGAGTGCTAATGAGGAACTTTGCTTGACATAGATGGGTAGTTTGTTCCAGAGTATAGGAAGTCTCTGAGACAGGAATCTATCCCTCCAGCATGTCGTGTTTATTGTGGTGACAAGGTTTAGGTCCCTAGAGTGTGTAGCTTGGAGGGATTGGGATTTCTTTAGGGGTAGCATGTCCAACAGCACTGGGTTTAACATAGCTTTATATGTTAGGCAGCGATCACCTCGGAGTAGGCGATATGCTACAGAGTTAAGCTGGAGATTTTTGAGACGGTCAGTGTAGGGCATCTGTTTAAGGCCAGTAATCCTTTTTGTGAGGTACTTCTGTGTCCTTTCCAGCTGTTGCAGATGTCTTGTGAGGTACATTCCAAAATGGGCGTTGTACTTTATAATGGGTCTAATGAGTGCTGAGTAGTGGGGAACAATGACCTCTTTCTTTTCCTGGATGAGAACACTTTTGTGATGAGATGTGCCACATAGAAGGATTTCCTGACTACTGTGGTGATGTGATTATCAAAGGAGAGACTACTGTCCACCTGGGTCCCAAGGTCTCTTATCACACATTCGGCGTTAAGTAGACTGATGTTTATGTGGTAGTTCATGGGTACAGAGTTTTTACCAAAGGGGATGACAATGCACCTTTTGGCATTGATCTTGAGGCCATGCCTCTGACACCAGGCATCTGTCTCAGTCAGGTCCTTCTGTAGGATGTCCACATCATTTGGGGACTCGACTATGGCTCCTAGTTTGCAGTCATCTGCAAACTTCATTAGGCAGAGGCCTTCTGCGTTAGCCTGTACTTCAGAGAAGTAGATACCAAATAGGAGAGGTCCCAGGACTGAACCCTGTGGTACTCCACTTCTCACTGGTTTGAAGTCAGATTTGGAGTCTGCAACTTTTTCAGTGTGGGTTCTGTCAGTGAGCCAGTTGGCAAACCATCTTGTGACGTAGTGTGAACCACCTTACCCTCGTCTACGGCTTTGGTGACTGCCTCAAAGAAGTTGATCAGGTTCAGAAGGCATGATCTGCCTTTCAAAAACCCAAACTGGGTGGGTTCCAGAGTTTGGAGGTTACCAATGTCTTTGTTTATATGTTCCATGATAATACATTCCATGGTCTTGCAGACAAGGGTCATCAGGCTAATAGAGCGATAATTCCCAGGATCAGTGGTGGCTCCCCCTTTGTGGAGTGGGATAACTGTTGCTGTGCACCATTCAGTGGGTAGAAAGCCTGACATGAGACTATGATTGAACATGGTGATTAGGTGGGGAGCCAGTTCGTTCTGAAGTTCATGTAAAATGCAGCCTGGGATGTTGTCCAGTCTCATGGATGCTGTGTTTTTGGTTTTAGAGAGTGCAATTTTTACCTGCATAGATGTGATTACATGGACTCTCCATTCCTCTTGCATAGATATGGGCCCTTTAGGGGGTGAGATGGGGGTAAAGTTATCACTGAATCTATCTGCCAGGATGTTGGCAATATCAGTTGCTTCTGTAATTTTTGTGCCGTCATGCTGTAACTCAGAGCAGATCTGGGTGTTGCCATTGGGATTCTTGACATAGCTATAGAATGCTTTGTGGTTGCCCTTAGAATCAGTGGTGATTTTGTTTTTGTAGCTAGCTTTGGAGGATCTTATAAGGGATCTCATATCTTCTTATCGAGGCTGACCAGGGAGCTCTTCCACTCATGGGATTTTACTCTATTTTGCAACAGTTTCTTCCTTCTGTTGTAGATTTTGTTTATGGCAGGGTACCACCAGATTGGCTTCCTTTTTTTGGAGGATAGTGTCTTGGTTTGGTTTGGGATAGCATGATCCATGCACTCGTGCAAGTGATTATAGAGTGCATTTGTGTAGGATTCAACAGTTGTAAGTGTATTGTCCATCTGCATGGGCGTCATGAAGTTCGCCACTTCTGCCTTAAGAAGCATGAAGTTGGCTTTGGAGACATTTTTTACCATGGTCTCCTTAATGGTGGGTGGGGACAGGATGCAGATATCTAGGGTGATTAGCTTATGGTTGGATCTGACCAACGAGGAGTTGACTTCAGCTGTGGAATACCAGTCACTCATGTTGGTAATGACTAGGTCTAGGATATTGTTGCCCCTGGTGGGGTGTGGATAATTTGATCCAGGGCAATGCAATTTATGAATTCCAGAAAGTGTTGAGTGAAGGAGTTGGTACATGAGTAGTTTTCCCAGTTAATGGTGGGGTAGTTGAAATCGCCCATTATTAGGGTGTTTGGTTGAACCATAATATTTTCCAGTATACCAAGAAAAGAGGAGTGGGAATTCTGGGGCATGGTGAGGGATCTGTAGCAAGCTACAATTTGGATTACAGTTTTGCCCAGAGTTAGTTGCACTTGGATAACATCGGATGCATTATGCTGTGCAACTAGCCTGGAGGTGTGGATATCCTTAATGAATATGAACACACCTCTGCCTTTGGTGCTCTGGTCCAGGTTAGATGGCTCAAACGTGTGGTATGAGTTATAGCCTGGTAATGCAGGGGTGCTCTCTAGAACCTTCAACCAGGTCTCAGTCACTGCACAGATATTGATGTTCTCCATTTTAAGCAGTGCCTCGAGTGAGTGCATTTTGAGATTTAGACTTCTAGCATTGAGTAGCATCACCCTCAGGTTTTTGCTTGCCTGTTCCTGTTACGGTGGTGAATTTGTCATTTGACCCTTGCCTAAAAAAAGACATATAGGGGTGGCAAGACCCTTAGCCAGTATCTGGAATCCCAGGAGTGACAGGTGCAGGACATCTCTAGCAAAGCATCGTGGTCTCTCGACCATGTCGTCCCAGGCAGACAGATACTGGATCCCCTTAGAATGACACCAGAAGCATAGCCAATTGTTGAAGTGAATCATTTTGTCCTTGCACTGCGGTATCATTCTGGGTGATGGCAGGATGCTACTCAGGGCTAGGGTCATACCTGCCTGGGCTACAAGATCAGAGAGATCTTCCATGTCTCTTTTCATGTAGTCCAGGGAGGTACATCGCAGGTCGTTCACACCAACATGGACAATGACAGAGTCATATTTGTAGTTGTTGTGGAGTGACCTGTGTGCGTGGGTTATGTGGTGGATCCTGGAACCTGACAGGCCGCTGACAGTAACCATCTCCTTGTTTAGCCTGATGAGTGAGACATCAGTGTCCCTGACTATAGAGTCACCTATGACTTGTGTGTTGGGTACGTTGTTTTGCCTTATGGACTGTGGTTTATTGGCACACTGAGTCTGTGGGCTATGTGCCATTTGGGTTGTGTTGGGGGGGTGGAGGTTGCTTGTGTTTCTGCTTTGGACTTATCTGTTGCTTGAGCAGATTATTATTGAGAGCCTCTGTGAATGATTTTGTGTTTCTATGTGTGGATTTTGGTGGTGTAGGTTTAGTGGGACTATGTGATGAGTGTGGTGTGGTGTGGTGCAAGTGTTTACCTTCTCTTCTTGACTGTCAAGTTCAGTCTTGATTGGAGAGAGCTTTACCTCCAGTTTGGCTAGATAAGTGCATCTCTCACAGGTTGTGGTGTTGGGTGGTAGGAGGAGAGGGTCGTCTGTGTACATGAGGCAATTGTTACATATCCCCAAGATGCCAGATTCATCAGATAGATAGGAGAGAACAACCCCCTTTTTCTACATGGGATCAGGTTGTTGTGTCACTTGTTGCCATCTCTCAATATTCTAGGCCATTCTCCTACTTTCTTCAGCGGTCATACTTGTCTGTCACAGGTCTTCTATCACACAATTCATCCACCACGTTGCTGCATAGCCTCGTTTCCTCTTGCTTTCTTCCTGTCAGTCCCAAATCTTCTTCAGCAGATTGTGTTCTGCTTTCCTGCACATGTGCCCAAACCACCATAATCTGTTTTGTTTGATCTTTTCTGCAATTAGAGATACTTTAGCTTCTGCTCTTATGTCCTCCTTTCTTCGTCCGTCCCACATAGTGCAACATACTACCCATCTGTGGCATTTCATATCCATCACCGCTGGCTTCCTCAACTGCTCTATCATTACTGCCCAGGTTTCTGTACCATACAGTAGTACTGGTCATGCAACTGTTTTGTAAACATTACTTTTAAGCTTCTTTGACATTCTTCTGTCATACACTACCCGTGACCCTTTTTGCCAGTTGGCTGCAGCCCATCTGATTCTAGTTTTGACCTCCTCATTCATACTTCCCTTCTCCTCAACCACTCCTCCCAGATACCTGAAGCTGTTAATCTGTTCCACTATTTTCCTTTCTATCACAATTCTCAGCTTCTTCTGATTTCTTCCATTTGCTGCCATTACAACTGTCTTATCTGTACTCAGTTTCACCCCATGCACCTTCAGTTTTGCATTCCATTCTCCTACCCTTTGCTGAAGTTCTTACTCAGAGACTGCCTGTAATGCCCCATCTTCTGCATACAGCAACTTTGTTGATCTTTCCCCTCTGACCTGTTTGTTAATGTAGTCCACCACTGGTACAAACAAAAGTGGACTTAGAGCTGAACCCTGATGCACATCCGCTCTCACTGGGAACCATTCTGTAAGAATGAATACTGTTCATAGTTGAGTAATTGGGTCCTTATACATAGCTTGCACTAGTTCTACCAATGTTTCTAGAACTTTGAACCACCACAGGACTGCTCAAATCAGCTTTCTTGGTACTTTGTCATATGCCTTCTCTAAGTCTAGTAATGCTCAATTGGACTCTTTCCTCATTTCTAACTTATTCTCAAGTATCTGTCTCTCTGCAAACGTTGTATAGGCTGTGCTGCATCCTGATCTTAATCTGTACTGCTCATTTCCCATCTTACTTTGTAGTACTCTGTGTATCCATTTATAAAGCACCCTCTCCACAAATTTCATGCAGTGTGATAGAAGGGTGATACCTCTGTAACGCCCACAGTTGTAAATGCCCCCTTGGCTTTTGAACACTGGCACTAGTATGCTTATTCTCCAGTTATCTGGGATAAGCCCTTCTCTCCATACTGCTATGAGTACCATCAGGAGCCATTTCTCACCTAGCTCACCCAACAACATATCTGCTGTTACCTCATCTGAACCTGCTGCTTTCCCTGACATAATTTTTAGTGCTGTTCTTATTTCTTCGATGGTAGGCTACTCCTCTTCTCTCATCATAGGCTGTGGTGGCACAGCTACTGTGAGGTTTTCCTCATTCAGAAGCTGCTGAAAGTAGTCCTTTTATCTGCTTTTGATGTCTTGTGGACTGGTGAGCAGGATGTTGTAACCCTTACGAAGGGTGCTTGACTATTTTCTTTATCTTTTTGACTTTGCCTTGCTACCTGATAGAGTTTCTTTGTGCCATCCACTTAGTCAGTTTTCAGAAGTTATCAGAGTGCATCTAATAACTTGTTCTTTGCTACTGCAACTCCTCTCTTAGCCTCTTCATTAGCCAATCCCTATTCCTTTATAGCCTGGTCAGTCTTTTCTATTTTCCGCTTTTTCTTACACTCCTTTCTTTTGATAACTTCCTGGACTTCTGAATTCTACCACCAGATGTCTTTATATACCTTATTTCCATAGCTGATTCAACTGCATTTTTCTGGCTAAATCACATATTTCTTCTGTAGCCCTTATTCATGCTGTTTTGAGGCGCTGCCATTCTTCTTCAACTCCACATATTTCCTCTTCTTCTTCAAGTTCTTGAGCCCAGAGTAACTCTTTGAAGTGCTGTGCTTTCTCTTCAGGCTGATCTCTTCTGACTTTAGAGTCTTCTCTGACCACTGCTTGCAGCTGATTGTGGCAGTCATTGGTTTATGCTGTGGGCTGATTGTTTCATCAGCAATGGCTTTGCAATCCCCATGCGACCTTTCCTTATGAGGAAGAAGTCCACCTGATTTGCATGCTAACCACTTTTTATGGCTACCATCAACAGAATCTTAGAACGGCCTCTATTTTTTATTCCCATTGCCCAACCTGCAGTCCTAGTCTGTCTGTCTTGCTATGTGAGTTTATCTATTAGGTCTTCACTATCACAACCCTGCTGTGGAGCATAGGCTGACATTGGAGTCTGAATGCCATGAGTCTGTCACTAATTCTGATGACATTTCTCACTGTCTTCTGAAGTCCTCCCTCAATTCCCACACCATTTCTAAACTATCTTCCTACTGAGTAAAAGACTGCACTGCAGTTTCATTTGGTCTCCTGGATACAGAGGATGTCCAGCCTCATCCTTATCATCACGTCATCATGTCATCCACTTCCCTGTCAGTGTATACTGGGCTGGTCACCATCCAGGGTTATTGACCCAGGACTGAGCTTTATGGCACACCCTGGCCAGTAGGGGCACATACACCCACCATTAGCTAGCATGTGTCCTAGGTTGGGTCCTCAACCCACTTATCAGTGGCAAATATCCATATCCAGTTTTGGTGACATTAGTTAACATGACCAAATCACCTAGAGCCATATTTTACACCATTGATTGGCTAGCCCAACTGCAGCATGCAGCCCATGATCTGTGTTCTCCTATCTTTGAGGATACTGCACACTACAGTAGATGCCAAAAGCAGTTAGTCTATTCAACGTTCCCACTATAGGGCACTACCTAAAGTCTGTGCTGTTGCCTACAGCTCCATTCATAAGGTGAGTTTAAATTGGAAATAATCAGCATGTTTTTCATAGGTGGGAGGAAAACCATAGACACACAGAGAGCATGCAAACTCCAAACAGGCATCAGTTGAAGGTCATGATCAAACCTTGTACCTTAATAATAATATATGGCCACAGATCTAACATTACTGGTATATAAACAATATCAGGAGGTACGCATGAATTTCAACAATCTGCACTGGATAATATGTAACATATGCAAGTATAACAATAACAAGGATGTATTGTATGCAGTAGCCAGCCAATTGTGTGCATATGTCCTGCATCTGTATAATGGCCATAGAGTTGATATACATTGACCTTTTAACAAAACAAATACAGGAAAATGGAAAGAATTCCAATAAAGGTGAACATATACCAAGCATATGTGCAAGATATATGGCACACCTACAAAGGTGGAAGAGAGGTGGACAACATGGGCACACATCAAGTAAGACATGGCATCAAATCTCCATAGGCAAATAATAAAGCAGGATGATGTTTAAGTTGTCATGTGGCAAATGCATTTGTACACCATATAGGATGGGTTTGAAGTCAACCCAAACTACATTGAAGCAAATGTCCAGTGTATTTCACATGGGCAGACTGCATTGCCAATGTCAACAAAAATTGCCATCTTTAAATCACACACACACAGTATCATGCAATCATATAACAGCAAGTGGCATAGATTAACAAGCTAAGAATTGGTATCACATGCACAAATACTGTTATGCCAATGTAAAACAACATATAGAATAAATACCTGCTTTTATATGTCACTGACCCTGGTTATTACCGAGCAGGGGACAGTCCTGTTAACAATATTACAATACAATAACATGGTCAGTGACTGCTCACATTTCCAAGGTACAACTATATGCACACCACTTGCTAAAATGTGTGAATTTATGTGAATAAGGAATGGATGTGGAAATGGAACATAGGCCAAAGACGACATACAGTACTGTTCCTGAATAAATTATAATTACCACAGTGTATACATGAAAGTTACACTGGTGGTCTATGAATTCAATAGAGGACTGCCCATAAACATGAAATACATTTATATGACACAAGATGGCATCAGCATTGTCAGCACATGCCACACGCAATGCCAATATGCCAGTAGACCAGCATGACAATGTCCTTCTGTTCCTCAAACACAACAAGTCATTCAAAAAACATACTCTTAACACTGTCATATTGGAATATGGGCAACATGTTGTTTGTGAGTTGCTGCCAGTAACACACATGTTTACAGTGATATTGTTTCAACAGTAGCTGCATGTCAACTGCCAAAACTCAAGGATAGCTGAATGAAAGTTGAATGTGCTAATGTGTGTTATGCACATGTTGAAACATAATGTTAAATGTCACAAGACTTCCACAATGTACATATAGACCTGTATCACATAAGCATGACAACAAAATGGTCACAAGTGTGCAAATACAGTCCAACCACTGATATGGTAAACACCATGTTGGCAACATTACACAAGTGGATCACACAAACAATATTTATGGAGCTGAGGGGCCACCATGATGAGATGAATATCATGAATGCTCTCTCAGGCTATCTTCCTGAATGGGTCATCCATTGACTGTGCCACGTCTTTGAAGAAATTCCCCATCATGCCCCTCATCGGTATATGAAACACATCTGATACCTCCTCCCAGACTTGCTCCCAATAATCATCTTGTTGGGGTGTCTGACATCATCTCCTCTGTGGTACAGCATGGATTATGGAACTTGCAGGTCCAGCTTCCTCATTGTCATTCTCATCTTATGGTTATCTTCATCGGTGGACTCTGGCAGTGGTCTGGCATGAGGCAGTCATAGACATCTGATGGGTGAGCGCACACAGATCCCATTCTCTGTCAAGGTGAGTCACTACAGAAATCACATATGCATATATGATATTACAGGAATACATAACATACCCACTGTGATACAATGAACAGGTAGAAAACACTCATTATGAAATCACAGACTATGTTATAGTCATAGTCAAGTACCACCATATCAAATGTATGTCAGTAATTAAAACCATTACAATGAAAAACAAATTTCTATCAGTCCACATATTCCTGTGAAAATCATAGCTGACATTAAACTGAATCCAATGTGCAGATCTGCAGTCTGACATGAAGTAACATTCCTTCAACATCTGAAGTCTGCATTTGAGAATAAAGGTATATCAGCTTATGTTGCAAGGTCTCATTACAAACACATTCTCAGATGAAATTACTGAAAATTATTATGTAGGACAATTATAATTAACAGATTTGCTGGTAGTGGATGGTTCTTCATGAAATCAATACCTTTCATATGTCCCATTATCTATACTTATGGATGTTTTCAATACTGCAACACATAAATGCCACTGTATCCATCATACAATTTGAGTAGCTTCATGCATAGCACAGCTTACTGGTGGAAATCCTGATATGACCTGAACACTTGTTTATCAGCCAGCATCATGCATGCATGACAAGCACACACAGTCTGCCATGACAGTGTGTCATGCAACATTAACATGGGTTTACCTTATAAAACAAACTGGTAGAGCCCATGTAGTCATAATAGGGGAAGTTACTTCAAGCAGTTCATAGGTTCATAGGTTCATACTAGGCTATCTGCCCTAGGGCATTCATAAGCCTAGCCAGAGTGTGTTTGGCTTTCGCCACCCATTTTAAAATAATTTTGCTATGCCCTTTTTCGAGGTTAGCATACTGTGTCTTTTTTTAACAGTGACACAGAAGTGATACCCGGGGTAAACCTACGATCTCCCATCCACTCATCAAGATTCCTCTTGAAGAGAGTCAATGAGGGACTCTGCCTAACCTGGACTGGGATTTTATTCCAGAGCGAAGGGAGCCTCTGGGTTATGAATCTGTCCCTCCAGTATGTCCTATTTATTTCAGTGCTGAGGTTCAAGTCTCTCGAGCACGTAGCTCGATGTGATTTGGATTTTCTGAGGTACAGCATGTCCATTAATTTCGGGTTGGACATGGCTTTATACGTCAGGCACAGATCGCCTCTGAGCAGGCGGTATGCCACTGAGTAGAGCTGGAGTTTCTTTAACCGGGCAGCATATGGCATCTGTTTGAGCCCTTTGATCCCCTTGCTGAGGTACTTTTGGGGTCTTTCCAGTTGCTGCAGGTATCTGGTAAGGTACATCCCAAAAGGGCATTGTACTCAATTATGGGCCTGATGAGGGATGAGTAAAGAGGCACGATGACCTCCCCTGATCTAAATGTGAATCCCTTCATGATTAGGTTGGCTATATAAAATGTTTTTCTAACCACTTTGGCCATGTGGTTGTCAAATGAGAGATTGCTATCAACTTGGGTCCCCAGGTCCCTAATTACTTCTTCTGTACTTAATGGATTACCACCTATGTGGTAGTTTGTGGGCACTTTGTTTTTGCCAAAGGGGATGACTATACACTTTTTGGCGTTTAGCTTGAGGCCATGGCTCTGGCACCAGTTGTCTGTTTCTATGAGGCCCTTTTGGAGGATGCTTGTGTTGGCTGGGTTGTCGATTATGGCACCCAGTTTGCAGTCATCTGCAAACTTGGTCAGCCACAGTCCTTCTGTGTTGGCCTGTACCTCCGAGAAATATATACCAAACAAGAGAGGTCCCAGGACTGAGCCTTGTGGGATGCCACTTGTAACTGGTTTGGAGTCTGACATGGCTTCAGCAATTCTAACCATGTGGGTTCTGTCCTTGAGCTAGTAGACCCACAAGAAGTGTCATACCCCAGGGTTCAGTCTTGGGGCCTCTGTTATTTGGGACATACGTTTCTGAGGTGCAGGCCAAAACCAGTGGACTATGGTTGACAAAGTTTGCAGATGACTACAAGCTGGGTGCAGCCATCAATTCCCTTGGTGATGTGGACATCCTCCAAGAAGGTCTCACTCAGACAAATGACTGGTGCCAGAAACATGGCATCGAGCTGAATACTAAAAAAGGCATCATCATCCCCTTTGGGGAGAGTGATGTCTCCACAAATTATCACATTAATAACAATGTCCTAAATACACAATCAGAGGTGAGGGATTTGAGCACCGAGGTTGATAGCAAACTGACTTTTGACCACCATGTTGCTTTCTGTTGTATGGAAAGCCTTCTACATGGCCATCCTCATAAGTAAGGGTGTCTCATCCAGGGACAAGGAGATCATAACATCCCTGTATTCTCCCCTTATAAGATCCATTATTGAGTACAATGTCTCTTTTGGCATGTACCTCACAAAGCACATGCAGCAGCTGGACAGACAACAGAGGTTCCTCACCAGGAGAATCCATGGTCTCAAACATCTACCATACACAGATAGGCTAAAATCCCTATACCTGTATTCAGAGGTGACCTCTGTCTGTCATAGAAGGCAATCACTGACCCCACCTTGATGGGGTGACTGCATATCCACAAGTCAAGCTCCACTCGAGTAACCTGCATGCATGGCCTCAACCTGGTGTCATCAACAAGACTTTTTGGTGGGACAGATTTGTGTCCCAGAGACTCCGCCATCTATGGAATAGACTCTCTTTCCACATCAAGCAGAGTACTTATTTACCCCTTTTTAAGTGCAACCTGGATAACTGCATGGGAACAGAAAATACACCCCTGGGACTCCACCCATGTCCCTGCTGGACAGGGGAATCAGGTGCTGACTTGTCTATGCATGGGCTAAAGTCTTGGCTAGGCTTATAAGGGCATAAGCATGGGCTAAAGTCTTGGCTAGGCTTATAAGGGCCTCAGGGCCAATAGCCTAGTAACCTCCTATGATCCTATGCTCCTATGAGAAAATGACAACATAATAGTAGTAGTGAGACCTGCACTGTTGATAGGGGTGTATACCTCAGTAAATTATTCAGCTGACTGACAGAATATCATTATTTTCATGTTTCTTCTATTGCATGTGTGCCCTGCACATGTTGCTGTGTGAATATCCAATGTACTCCATGTGTTTGTGCATGTAATGAGTCAAATGAGCAGCCACCAATTAACAGATTGTTATAATGAAGATATAGTGAGATGACAATCCATTGCAAAATATAAAAGCCACATGCACAATAGCTGAGCCAGGCAACATGGTCATTGGCTGATACTACATCAATTTTTGGAATACAGTCTTCTTCTTCTTCTTTCGGCTTTTCCCAGTTAGTGGTCGCCACAGCAGATCACCTGTCTGCTCATGACTGGCAACACATTAATGATAATGTGCAATCCTAAACACAGTGACAGCCTATGACACATGAAAATCGAGCATGTGTTGTACAAACAGTATTATCCATCTATAAATGTATGAGTTTCCTACATACATTTACTAACAATAACTACTCTACAAAATGCAAGTTATGTGACACATTGCTGATTATGTAACCGTGTAATAGATCATCAGAAATGTTGAAAAGGTACACCTAGCTCCACAAGTATCCCTAAACATTGGATACACAGATGCTTTAACCAAACCATTAAAGGTATTATACACAGATTCATTGCCTCTGTTAAACTGAAGGGCATTCAGATAGTCCATTGACTACAGTGGAAACACTGCCACACCAAACACCAACTCAGTGTGAATAACCTAGCAATACACAAAAGTTTAATCACATAAAACCAAAGCCATGCATATAAAAATACCACTCATACAAGGAACATTACATCAAAAGCACTATGAGAGTTATACATAAATCACTGTCATTTAGGCTGTGGCCTATACTTCAATCCATACCATTAATAAACATGGTTTTCTGCTAAATAATATGTGTATATAGTTGTATGTGACTCATACATATAAGTACAGGTATAGTCTTGAGTATTGCACTTACCTTAATGATACATGATGAGTATTCCTGCATTATAAGTAGTATACATGGTAATGTCAAAACTAGGAGCCTGTAACAATGATCACTTCTATTTTGTTTACAAAAACAGACAAAATAATCAACATACCTCCCTGGCTGTGCTGCTCCTCCAGCCTGTGCATCTGCTTGATGCACAGGGTACTATTATGTCTGTGGGCCTCATCACCTGCAAAAAGTAAATAGCATGTATGAATGATGTAGGTCTAAAATAGCAGTGATATACATTGCTCAGATCAGGTTCTCTAAATTTTAACTTGAATAGCATCACAGAATGACCATATACATTTTGGAATGTTATACACACAGTCCTTTATAAAGAAGAAGAATACACACAGTCCTTTACATCTTGGAATAGAATTGAACAAAGATTGGAGAACCTGCGCTTCAAACCTGCAACTCTGTGCTATGTCCACAGTTTAACCCTAACACCTATCTGCTTAACTAATCCATCTTATGTGAAACTGTATTGTGGGAATGCACTGAAAAGAACTGAAGGTATGAATGCGCAGGGATGAGTTACTAATAGGGATCATGTCTTATGCTTTACAAAAAGTACAACATGCTGTGCATTTATAAAAATAAAATTGCAAGCATGTATACATGCCAGCCCAGTGGTAACAACAGAGAAACCAAAACTGCAAACTTTCATTCATCAGAGAGTGAAATACTGTCATGTAACTCATAGCTGTTATTATCAGACAACTACAAAGTGCTGTACATCATGGACACCTTAATGTATTTTATGTGGGAGGACAGATATTCATTGACAAAGCAAAAATCTATAACTCAAAAATAACCATGATATAAAAGTATCTCCCTGTTCTACAGTCAAAATGTATGTTTGGCCACCTCACTCCCTACACATATATCAATGAAAAGATTATTGAATTCAAATTAATAAAGAATGACACAGTTATACATGAAACTCAAGTTGTAAATGTTACATATTCCACAGAAAGTTTTGGCAGAAATATGTCAGTCTGTTCCAAGCTTTACACAGAACAGTGTAGTAAAAGATGTGCTGTCTGCAGAACTTTATGAATTAGAGATATTCATAGAAATCCAAAGAATAATCAAGGTAGGCATATGCATGCTCAGAATAACCATTACTGTCAATAAGCAGGTATGTAGAAAAGGATTTTTTAAAATGTTTTAAAGACACAATGGTCGGGATATAATGACAGCTCTTTCCTACATGGACTTGAACCCACACCTAGACATGATGCATGTATGCTGGCTGGTTGCTTTACAAGCTGAGTTAACAGCCATCAGATCTCCCTTCTGAACAAAGTATTGCATGTTTGCATCCGTATTGCTGCAGATAGATGAAGATGGAAACATCTGACCCATAAATGCTATAGTCCCTCATTCTCTACAAAACTACCACATATCATCAAGTTTTAGAACATAAAAAATATGTTTAGACCTTGTGTTAAACAAATAGTCCATTAATAATAATGTGCACTTTGTAAAGCAGAAGGACTAACTGTATGTGTGAAATTATGTCCTTATATGTTGTAAAACAGATAATATCTACAATGCTCAATATTATATATAAGATAAAACATTAGTAAGCAAACAAACACCATAGGAATAGAACCCATTATTACCAGAGAAACAGTCACCTCATCTTCTTAATTAGCCAGATAAGCTAATCATCAGAACAGCAACTTGATGGGATGGTTTTAAAAGGCTTGTATTTGATATCTCCGGGGCACAACTATATCCAGGTATGCACAGGATTGTGACACTTACAATAGGCATCCACTGGCTGTTTCTGCAACTTAGTGACCCTCCAACAATGCTTCTCTGTGTCCCTCCAATGCAGGTAATCATAGCAATGGTGAACCTGCACTTCACTCTGTTAGATAGACATGCGTCGTTGATTCTCAATCAAAATCCAATTCTAAATGTTGTTCATCATGAAGTTCCATATGACTGATTTTTTTGCACAGGTTGTGTATTTAGGTTCAAACTGCATAACAGATGCAGTCATTACACATTTATGTTGCACACATATGTTATGTGGAATATGTTAATGTGAAATGCATGCAGAGTGCATTGCTTGTGAAACACAATAATGTTGTGTTTGGTCCTGCAATACTATGATAACCACTATAAAGTGTTCAAATCCCACAGACAGCCTTTACAGATAATACAAGTTTTATGCATTACTTTCATATAAACTATTGTTTTTTATATGGCACAAGGACTATTTCCTAGAATTTTACATTGCACAGGACTGCAGAAGGTTTGCAGAGGCATAAGCTGTACACATAAACATTTCCATATGTGGATCCCTCCACATAAATCTAATCATGTCCATATAACTGTCTTTCAGATGGCAAACAGACCTAGGGTAACAATTTCTCCCCACAGGAGAATGAAATTATAATAGGTGCTCTGAGCCAACATGGCTGGAGATTAATTGGGCAGGCAGGAAATGCAGTATTGAGGAATGAAGTTTCGATCGATCTCACCAACATGATTAATGCTGCAGGAGTTCACAATAGATCCCAGGAGGCCTGTTGCTAATGGTGCTCTGACATAATCCTTCATGCAGCCGACAGTGTATGCCAGTATGAGAGATCAAGGGATGGCACCAGTGGTGGCCCATCATTGACACCCCCAGATGAGATCATACAGTTTCTTGCATCACTGCATATGGTGAATAGGGAGTGCCACATACCCAGGGATGGGATAGAATTAGGTGCTCCAGGCTGCATGTGTATGTGTTACTTTGCATAACATTGATGCAGATAGAGTAAATCACTACATATTGGTGTTGAATGCATATTCTTGTATTGTCAGTTTTGTGTTGCAGCAGCAGAACTGCATTATGCAAATGGGTCCATACAGGGTGATGACAACTTGTGTAAGTGTAATGACATGTAGCCATACAACAGCACTACATACATAACAGTGCAACCAACATGTGTTATGTTGTCTGCATTCATTTGCAAAGGTCGCTCTACCTCTATGTAACAGCAGGACATGATGGGCGAGTGTCTACATATACTGTTACTGTGATCATTGCCTGTTAATTCCTCAGCCTACTATTATGCCAGTGCTGTTTACTGTCATATTGATATTTCCCTCACTTTATAAAATACAGTTACACCTTCTGGGGGCATGTCCCATGCAGGTGCACCAATAGACAGACCAGGTATGCTTCCCCAACATTTTCACCAGCTGCAACAATGTGTAGCAGACCTGTGTTGTATGAAGTCAATGTTGCTGTTTTTTTCTAAACAGAGCCAGCTTGCCAAGAGGTGCACTGTACATCAAGTAAGTATCAGTAGACCCTGTTACTTTTGTTGCATATGTCATCATGTGACAATGCTGGTGCCTGCGTAAATGACTGTCTTTGCTTTGTCTGTACTTTCCCACTGCAGGATCCACATTAAGACACACACTTTCACCACATCAGGAGGGTGCCATGGGTATGCTATTACCTCTATTTCATACATGCCAATGCTGGTTATTCATGTTGTTGTCCTCCATTAATAGAGTCTTTCTACCCTTTCAAGGGATAGCCACCATCAACATCTCAGCCACATACAACTGGTAAGTGTATGTATTACCGACTGTATGTTTTACCTCTGTTGTAATGGCCCATGCTGGCAAGGATATGAATAAGAATGCTGTGTTTATGTCTTTGTTTTCCTACAACAATTGCATTTCATCCTTCTCCTCCAGCACTGTCTTCACACAAGGACATGTCAGGTGTGTGTTATGCTTGCATTCTTTACATATGTTGAACATGTTGCATATGTAACATAATTATCAACTCCTGTTGTATAGCTTCTGTACCCAATACACAGAGATTTTAATGAGATATATGTGTCACACATCATTAATGATATACAGCATGTGATGTAAGCACATTTTTCTGACCTGTGTCATCAGTATCTTCTTTTAGCTTGTCCACTGCCTTTATCAACCATTAGCCCATCTACCAATCCCAATGTAGCATCAGATGTGTTTCAGTATGGTAGCATAGCCCCTGGCACATAGGATGCAGACTTAGTGATAAAGACTGGCTCAGATGGTGACAGTCATGTGGATGCGTCTGTAGCCTCAGATGTATAGGAAAACCTGTCTAGCCATTCTGACAATGAGGGAACATCAGATGGTAGACAGAATGAGGCATGTTGATTCTTCTGGTAATGCTGACACTTCCCCAGTACATCTATACTGCCCATTGCACATAACTTTCAACTGTCCAGATTTTTACGGAATGTTCAGATTTTTGCCACATATTTTTGTTCTGTTCCTCATAAAACTTGTGGTTTTCTGGCAAATGACAAATGGTTGAAACCACTAACTAATGGAATACATTGGAATTTCAATATTCATATCTTTCAGAGAATACATGCTCACTGAAATCATATAATTTTTGCAACTTCCTAAGTTCATAAAAGCAATATTTAAAATATGTCCCTATTTTTGGGCCTTTGCCCCCCTATTATTTTAGGCTTTGTTAAGATTTCTTTCATTAAGAGGTTGAGATGTATGCTGTTGGAGTAGACGCAGGCATGTAGCTAATGTGCATAGCCACATATCAGAGGGTGTCCACTTACTGCTACAGGCAAATAACATTCCCAGCAACATCATGGATCTGACATCCACGCACTTGCCTGTGCCATGGATCATGTTGCACACCAGCTCAGTGTGCTGCATGAAGGACAGGAGTGCAGACACAGTAAGGTCATAGCATCTTTGGCTGCAACGAATGAAAGCATGTTATCTGTGACATGGTCCATTGAGTCCCTGGCTATAACAGTACAACAGCAGTGTCACAACATAAGCAAGGTTCTGCATGCCCTGACTGTGCTTAGTCAATTGTCACTTGGGAGAGGCAAGGTCCCTCTCAGCAGACCAAATCTTGCCTTTCAGGCATTGAAGCCTATTCTGCAACGTGCACACACTTCTGCTGCTGGCTCATCCAATGTGGGCCCAGCAGTCACAACCAGATAGTCAACTCACACTGATGCTCCTTCTTGCAGTGTGACTCCACATGCTGGCATCATACAATCAGTCTCCTCTGTGGAGCAACCCAGGGACTAGTCTTGTGTTAGGTGCAGTCAACAGTCTAGACCATGGTGTGAGCCATCAGTGTGTCGACCCCAGACTGCATTAGATTAACAATGACACTTGATCCACTCTGTCTGGTAGTGTCAGTGTTACCCTGTGGCAGTAATGATTGCTGTGCAGACCACTGACAATGTCATCTGTCTGTGGATGTTGTGAAGTTTGATGCCATGGGAGTCTCGTATTTTAACTAACCAAAGGTAACTCTATTTAGTACATTATAGTTTATCTGTACTTTAAATTGGTAATATCTTGCATTCTGATATTGACAACAGATCTGCATTATGTCCTGAGTTGGTTTCCTATTTGCTCCTTTTGGTAGCTGACAGATAGGAATGTGTGTCTCTCACACATATACACCACTATGAGTCTGTATGCATACCTATGCTACTTGTGGCCTGAGTTGATGACCATATGTTGTGACGGATTTTTATATGTTCAGACTGTTATAGATTACAATTATATTGCAATGCTTGATGTTCAGTGTATCCATCTACTGGGTATGCCATTACATGCAATCTGTTCTGCTGGGGGGGGGGACAGCTGAACATTAAGGTTTATTGTGTGTACTTCTGTACATGGGGCTTGTCATGACTCAAAGGTGTGTGTCAGATGCTGCTGTGTTACCTGAGCCTGGATTGTGGTCACACGTTCTGTTGGCTACACCTGTTTCTTCTGTCCCCTCTGTCTTCCTGGTCTTCCTCTGATAGCTGTGGAAAGTCATTCTCCGACATCTGGGGTTCTTGGAGTAGTTCATCCGCACCCACAGTTGGAAAATCACCATGTGCTTCTGTTATCATATTGTGTAACACAGTGCACATATTTTCATGTGTGCTGTCTTTGCCGGTGGGTATTGTAGTGCACCCTGAATGTGTCCAGACAGCTGAACTTAGCTTCCAGTACACCAAAATCATGGTAAATGGTATTTTGTGTTTTTGCATCCACTCTATTCTAGGCTTTTTCTGCAGGGTTTGACGGTTCTTTGTAAGGGTTCATTAGCCATGGCGAGAGTGGATTACTACAGTCACCACTTGTGGGGGTGAACACATATGCTGTAATCATAGATAATGTTGACAGAGATATCCTTAGCCTACATTCTGCCTTTGGTCCTGCACTTAACAAGTAGTATTCCCTCAAGTATTTCACCTTACTGGAATGCAGTTCTCAGACCACTTTTCCTTCACTTGGCAGCATCATGGACATTTCCAGGATGTATTTCCATGATGTTTGCTATGCTGCCATCTGCTGCACACACAACCTGGCAGTTCAGTAATGGCCAATCCTTTCTGTTAATGTATCTTTATTCTTCTTGATGCACATGAGTCTTTATAAGGGTCTATATTAAATCAGCGAACGCTTACAAAAGCAAATGATGATTTATCGACCCCATGTAAGTGAAAGCTTACAATCCCGAACACTTAGAACAGCTATTTCTTTTTCCACAGGGAAAAAAATTGCTGTTCCAAAAAGGAAAAAAAAAACAACTTTAAAACATTACAAACACCCCCTACTTAAATATACTGACTCCGAGATCACACTACAGTGACAAAAATTGTCAAAGTAATGAAGGCGGCCAAGCGATTTCTTTCCCAGGGAAAGAGTTTGCTTATATGCTGTTTCGGTATTTTGCCGTTTTGTGCTTTCAAGTTCGATCAAGACACATTAAAAAAAATGTGTCTTCGATCATATAATAGGGAACCCTTTATAAGGATGTGGGTGCAGTCTATTACACAAAGTTCACTTGGGGAAACTTGCAAGGTTATAGAACTGGTGCATAATAGTTCTCCACTTTGTGTGGGTGATGGAAACTGTATGTATTCATCTACATTGTTGAAAATTGCTGCCAGGAATTTTGATAGGATACAGCTGGCAGCTGTCTCTGGCACTTCTACAGCATCCCCATGTGTCTTTAGAATGTCCCAGATGCCAGTACACCTAGGCTCAGACAAGCTTTTGTTTCAAGAGAGATGTGGTTGCATCACAATGTCTGCACAGACATGTGTGGGGCACACATGTTGCACACAGCCTGCACTAGCTGTTTGCCTAGGCAGTACCTGTCAATGACTTGGTGATTTGACAGCTGGCTTAGTTACAGTCTTGCTATCTGTTTAGCTGACTGCCTTCTAGGACAAACAACTACATCCTCCTACATAGCATGCAGTACCACAGTCTGTTGTAGTTCATTCTCTGCAGGTAGCATTGCTTTTTTTTTGTTTGTTTGTTTTGTTTTTTGGTCAGTATGATTATAGATTCCATAGTATTCCATGAGAATAGCTTCAGTTCCTTCCATTGTAGTATGAAATTCAGGAAGGGTTTGGAAACAGATTTGGTGTTGCAGTTTGTAGCACTTAACTTCCATTGGGCACTCATGATGTGTTTTGGAATCTAATGGGTGCGCGCGGAATTCATAATTATCCTACACTGAATAGTGAATTACTCAGACTGCTTGCCATGTTCCTTCTGAAACTGCATTCACAGCTGGTGCACTGAAGTATTCCTTTGACTTGCTTCCCTGTCCACAATTATCTTTTGAAATCTGGCCCATTGTGTTAAAAGTCAAATTGGAAGTTGCTGTAATGTCTAGACTGAATTACAATAGTTCAAGGTCAAATGCATCATACAGAAACAGCTGTTAAGCATAGGGTAGGTGAAAGTGCATATGAACTTCAGGATAGGCTTTCATGTAAGCTAGATGGTGACATGTTGTGATGTCATGACCTAGTTGATACAGGTGGTCCTATAGACACTGATGTTGCAGTGCTGTGGGACTGGGGCCTCAAATGAGAGGTTCTACCACTTGAAGAGGAATGCTGATATGGCCTGCATGAGATATTTCATGTTTGCCTGCCATTATTTCCACTACCTTCTAGAGAAGCACTTGGAGTAGCATATGATATGATCCTAAAGGTCTGCACAGTACCCTATCCAATTTTGCTTCTGACACTTACTCCTATTTGAGGCTAGTAAGTCCTCACTAGTGTATGAATGCAGGTGGCCATGGATATTTGGTGTGCCACTGTACTATCCATCAATGTGATCACAGCATTATCCCTACTCTCTGCCACTTCCACATAATTTATTTATTTATTTATTTATGTATTTGCATTTGTTTATCGGGAAATTATGACTGGACGCAGGTCATTTTTCAGCGGATGCTCGGGGAGAAAAGCTCCACATCATGTACATGATAAATAGAGATGTTGCAGCAATAGTAAACAACATTACAGGTTGTTGGCTTTAATATAATAACAAGATATTGATTATCAACAGTATATACAGTAAATGTTGCAAGTTAAGATAGTTTCTTGTCATTTATAATATTAAACAAAGTTGCCAGACAAGATTTTAAAGTATGTAAAGACAACTAGCTAATTCTAACTGTAGTTAGTAGTGGCGGTAGTATAGTTGGGTTAAGAGTCTAGGTGTGGGGGCGGGTAAGGGTGGGGGTGTTAGTCTGGATTAGAACAAGGACAAAGCCAGTGCAAGTTTAAGTGGCATCTGAGCACAGTCTTGAAAAGGCTGCTGGAAGGTAGAGTAGTTATAGAGGGTGGAAGATTGTTCCAAAGTTTAGATATGGTACATGAAAATATGGCTTCTCCTGCTGAGTTTTTGGGTTTGATAACAGTGAGTTGATTTTTTTGCTTGATCTTAGGGGACTAGTGGAGTGATAGGGTTGGAGAAGGGTTTGAAAGGAAGAGATGTTAAGGGGGTGGTTAATAAGTTTATGAGTGAGGGTGAGTTGATTAAAGTGAAGTAGTTGTGGGAGTTCTAGCCAGTTTAGTTCTTTAATGGCTGCGGTAGGAGGTTCCAGTGGCAAATTTAGCAATTTTGTTGTAACATGCATCCAGCTTGTGTAGGTCTGTCTGTCTAAGGTTGGGAAGTATGAGGGATGCATATAGTAGGGTAGAGATTAGCTGGGAATAGGCTATGGAGATTCTAGCCACCTTGGTTAGGAATTGGCGGCTTTGATATAATGCACAAAATTTCTTGTGAATTTTTTTATTGTGAGAGATATGTTGGTGTCAAATCTAAATGTGTTGTCTATTTCCACACCAAGCAATTTTGTGTGTTCTGATGGAGAGATGATGATATTGTCTTTGGCAATAATGTTGAAGTGGTGGGTGTTTTGGGTGGCTTTGGAAGGTTGGAACAGGAGAAGTTTTGTCTTACTTGGGTTGAGTAGGAGCTGAGCATTGGATAGCTAGCTTTTGAGAGAAGAGAATGATTCCTGTGATTTGTTGTAGTTCTGGTAGAGTAGGGGCAGAGCAGATGAGAGTAGAGTCATCTGCGTACTGTATAAGAGATGCTTGTGTGGTGGCAGTATGTAGGTTGTTAGTGAAAAGTGAGAATAGCAGAGGGCCAAGGATAGACTCTTAGGGAACTCAGAGAGTAACTGGGAGGCAAGGTGATAGGTTATCATCCCAGATTACTGATTGCTGGCATCCGTGTAGACAGCTGTGGAACCAGTTGCAGGCTGATTGTGAGAAGTAGTGGTTGGGGAGAGTAGAGAGTAGTAGCTAATGAGATACCATGTCAAAGGCCTTTGAGCGATCTAGAAATACGGCAGTAGAGAAGAGGCCATTGTTTCTATGATGAAGTATCATGTTGGTGAAGGAGAGCAGAGTGGAGGTAGTGCTGTGATATGGCTTGAAACCATGTTGGATTTTGGAGAGGAGATTATTAGCTAGGAGGTAGTTGGAGACCTGGGTGTTGATACATTTTTCAAGTATCTTGGAGAGATGGGAGAGGATAGCAATGGGGTGGCAATTGGAGAGGTTGTTGGAGGGGGTGCCTTTGTGGAGGGGAATGATGTGGGATATTTTCCATATCGAGGGAATATAGCCTTCTGTTATGGAACGGTTGATTAGAATTGAAATTGGGTAGGCTAGTGTACCAACTGCAATTTTCAAGTATTCAGAGGGGAAGTTGTCAGCTGCGAGTTTGGTGGATTTAAGTTTTGACAATAGTCTTTTTATGTTGGAGGTAGGTACTGACCTGAAGAAGAAAAGAGGAGTGGGGGGGGGGGTTTAGGAAATCCTCATGTACACCCTAGAGGACTCTGACCATTTCTATCTGACTCTCTCTGGGTGTGCACTATGCTTTAACAATGTCCCTGCACATCTGCTGCTGAGTAGCCAATGCTTTATGTGTTCCCTGTGTTAGCTGTGATATATGCCTGTATCTGACACTCTTTGTCAAGATTTCACTAGGGACAATGTTACTCCTGAATTTCTTCCATCATCCATAAGGTGTTCCTGTGGGTTTGGAGACACTGGTGTAGAAGTGCAGGGGCTTTCTCCCAGTACAACATGTAGAGTAGTAATGTCACCCTATACTTGACTTTGTGATTCAGTGCCCCAGTGTTCCTGCAGAGTTACTAACATGTTGTAGGGTGTGAGATCCTGCCATTAAACTTGGTGACTGTATCTCACTTTTGCCAGTCTGTCTCATAAATATAATTATGACAGCAGCAGCATCAACCATACTGTTAGTGATATCCTCTAAATTTATTAATATAGTGGAACTGTTTGTCTCTGCTTTTGGTCCTGTAAAAATAAATTGAATAAATTAATAATCAAATATTGTCATTCACTACTGTATTCTGTGTAAGAAGATGTGAAGGACACTTACCATGCACACTCTCTTCAGTGTCATTATGTGCAGACGTGGAGGGCTCACCTTTTAATAGTAATTGTCATAGCTGTGATGCCCATTCACTTGCCCAGTAATCAAGGAGTCTCAATCCTCATCACTAGCACCAGTGAGGGGCATCCACATACAAGTACACATACAGTAAAGTACAATTTCCCTTAAGAGCACACAGAGATCACAGTCAGTCTGGGGTTGGTTTCTCCCTTTCTCTCCAGCTCCCCAATAAGACTCCCCACTGGCACAGCTATAGAGATCAAATCTCAGCCAAGTAGTCAAATCAAAACCTCCAGTACCCTCTCTGTCAAACCAGTGCTTCGTGTCCCTGTCCAAGTAGCTGACACACACACACTTTGAGATTTGGTTTATATACAGACACACAGGCACTCCTGGGGAAGGCTGGCACAGGTTGACTAGCTGTCCAGGCTATAAGATAGTAATCACTGCCACCAACTACTCTTATCAGCTACTCTAAAGGCCCTTACCAAAGGGTGTCCAATTCTACTGTGCAATGTTACTGTTATCCAATTGGTAAGTGTGACTGAGCCTTAATGGCTATTTAGGAGTGTCCTATACAGTATCACCAAATACATGGAAGTACTCTAAGATCTTAAATTATCTCTATACAAAACAGCCACAGTTAAAAAAGTTTAAATATATTTAATAATAAATAATAAAAACACAAGCCAATACTTATTAACTTAACACAATGACATTAGAGAATTCAGAAATCACAGGAAATACTTAAAAACAACATTGTAGGATAGTCTCACATAAATATAGAAAACTGATAGACTAATCTTGCTATTTCTATTTATCTCTAAGAGAAATACTAAGATATAAGATCCTACTTCAGAGCAGGGCACAGTGCTTGTGAGATGTTGTCAGATTCAGAACAAAATACAAAATGCTATCTCTCTCTCTCTCAGAGATAGTCTTAAATTGACAATACACATTAATACTGAGTCACCTCTTGTCACCTCTTGTCACCTCTGCTGAAGTTTACCAGGCTTTGGAGACCTTCTCAAAGAAGTCCACCAGGCTGAGTAGGTATGACCTGCCCTTGATAAAACCAAACTGGGTTGGGTCCAGTGTTTGGAGCTTACTATATAACTACTGCTCATTTCCATGATATTTTTTTCTCTGACCTTGTATATACAACTAGTGAAACATGTGGTTCTGTAGTTTCCAGGGTCTGTTAATAGCCCACCTTTATGCACAGGGATGACTGTTGCTGTTCTCCATTCCTGAGCCATGAAGCCTGTTTGGAGGCTACAGTTAAATAGAAATTCCAGAGGGCCTGATAGGTCATATATCATGCTATTTTGAAGGCATCCTGAGATATTGTCTGGGACCATTGATGCAGTGTCCTTGGCCTTAGAGAGAGCATTAAGGACCTGTTCCCTAGTTATAGCAGGGGGTGTTATATTTGATGACATTTCCTTAGAGGAAAGTTGGCAGGGAAAGAGTGGAGTAAAACTGGAGGTGAATTTTGTCAGCCAGGAGGTTTGCTATATCATCTGGTTCAATATAGGTGGCTCCATTTATAATGAGCTCTGCACACAATTGTCTTTGGCCTTTGAGGATGTGGACATAGCTAGAGAATGCCCTGTGGTTGTCCTTTGCCATGGAGGCCAAATTTACCTCAAATTTGCTTTGGTAGACTTTATTTGTCCTCTGAGTTCTTTTTTTAGTTTAATGAGAGTGTTTTATCCTGTTGGGTGCTGGGCCTCCTAATTTTTGCTATGACATTCTTCCTTCTATTATACAGCCTGTGAAAAAAGGAGATACTGCAGCCCAACTAGCTGGAATTTTGGAAATAATTATATGTCATTGGTGAATATTGAAATGATTTGCATAAAATGATTGTGTTAAAAATTTATTAGAACTGTATGCCATGTGTATATCAAACTGCTTGTACAGACGTGTGTGTTGAAAAGGGTATTTGCAGAGTGGTGTTTGAAATGTAGCCACAGTGTGCTGTACTGGAAGAGAACAGAAATGCACATGTACTATTGTAACTGGTTAAAATTATATATTTTAACTATGGAAACTGGAATACAGGAGGTTAACTTTAGAAAAATAACTGAAATTAAATTACTTTATACATAAGCCATAAAAGATGGTATCTTTCTGCTTTCAATACAGAAAGAGATACAATGTTTGTACTAAGAAACTTTCTGTATTGTCTTTAGGGTGAAGTAATTACTAGTCTTGAAAGCATGAAGGAATGCAATTGTTTTATGACTTGTAGCATCTGCCAAAGATTTAAGGAGAAGCCCGTGTCTGTATATTTTTACAGGTAGATGCTAAATACTGCCAACTTCATCAATGGTTGTTTGGCCTGGGAACTAGCAGTCAGATGACAAGACATTATTTCATTCTGCAAGTTATCTTAGCAGTAATATGAACTCTCTTACTGAGACAGAGCATTCTGTACTCTGTCTTGGACCTGACGTCAACTAGAAGATCCATTCACCACATCTGCCTTGCTCTATTAGTAAGTTACTAGATTATACCAATTCTCTTATATTCAGTCAGGAATATTGAAGCTTAGTTTATATAATTTTCTTCATTTATTTGAGACTGTCCTGCAAGGTTACCTTGAATATTTCCTTTGGTTTTGAACTCTGGTGTCACTGTGAATATATATTTAGCATTGTTTTGTTCTTTTATTATTTAGTATTAAGTATATTGAAACCTTTCATTGTGGCTGATCTGCATAGAGATATTTAAGTTTTGAGAGTACTTGCATATTTATTTGGTGACACTATGTGGGCCACTCCTAATAGCCTTGGTCTTGGTCAAACTACCATTTGTATTAACATCAATATTGCACAGTAAAATTGGACATTTTTTGTTAAACTCCTTAAAGTAGCTGATAAGGAGTTGACTGGTGGCAGTGATAACTACCTTATAGTCTGAGCAGAAGGGGGCTTAGTTAATAAACCTATGCCAGCCTTTCCCAGGTGTGTGTGCGTGTAAATCAAACCTCAAAGTGTGTGTGTGTCAGCTACTTGGGCAGGGACACAACATTGGCTGGACAGAGAGGGTGCCTGGCGTCTTGGCCTGGTCACTAAACTGAGATCTCAACTCTATAGCTATGCCATTGGTGAGTATTGGAGGAAGAGTGAGAAACCAGTCCCAGATTGACTATGGTTTCTGTGTGCACTTAAGGGAAATTGCACTTAATGCAGATAGTTGCATCTGGTAATACTGTGTATGTACTTGCTATCCTCTCAGTGTACATCCTCCACTGGTGCCAGTGCATAGGACTGAGAATACTTGTTTACTGGTCCATTGGAAGGTCATCACACAGCCTATTGATTTCATGATTCTACCAGAGTGGCTTGTTTTTTCATTTAGTTCTGTACTTCATCCTGGTGGGTTCATCTGCCTTTATGCAGCTATTACCTTTCTTGTATAGGGTTTCTACGAACAGTTCTTCATGCTGTGTTCTCAGGGTTTATAGGGGCCTTAGAGTAGGTTTTGAATATTCCAGAGTTAGCTGAGGGTCCGGGTTTTATTTTTATTTCAAAGGAGACCATTTTATGTTGTGACCTTATCACAACATAACTAGGGGATGTGCAGCACTCTCCCATATTAGTGAGGACCAGACCCAGTATGTTTGCACCCCTGGTTCATGTATTAACAATCTGGTCCATGGAGTTTGTTTTTACAAAATCTAGAAATCGCTGTGCTTGTACATTTGGTGTCATATAGTATTCCCAGTTAATAGTGGGGTAATTAAAGTCACCCTTGAATATTATATTGGGTTGGATGGTGAATTTTTCCAATAAGTTTGAATACATGGTGTGGGTTTCCTGGGTCATAGAGGGGACCCATAACTTGCAAGGAACTGGTATTAGATTTTGCCTATGATGATTTGAAAATGGAGTAGCTTAACTGCATTGTTCTGTTTGACCAGCCTTGAGGTATATATATATTCTTTATGTAAGTAGAGACACCTCCACATTTATTCCCTGTATGTGTAGTACCTGGTTTAGATGTGTAGAAGGCATTATAACCTTGCATTGTCGGTGTGCTCTCCATGACTTTATAACCTTGCACTGTCGGTGTATTCTCCATGGTTTTAAACCATGTCTCAGTGACCACACAGACATCAGCATTCTCTAGGGTTAAGCGAGCTTCCAGGGAATGGAATTTTTTGTTTAGACACCTACCATTGAGCAGCAATACCTTTAGATCTTCTTGGTTTTGATTTGCTTTGTCAGAAGTACTTTCAGTTTGGCATTGCCTAAAAAAGGCACTATGTGAGAAGACAATGTTTTAGCTAATATTTGAAAGTCTAGACGGGAGAGATGCAGACCATCCCTGGCAAAGCAGCATGGTCTGTTGTTCATCTCCTTCTATGCTGACAAATATTGTACCCCCTTAGAATGACACCAGAAAGTAAGACAAATATTAAAGTCATTCATCTTTTGTTTATATTGTGGTATCATCCCTGGAAAAGGTAAAATGCTGCTCAATGCTAGGCTCATACCAGCCTAGGATACATATTCTGAGAGTTTCATGATGTCTCTCTTTATATATTACAGGGAGGTACATCTGAGGTCATTTACACCCACATGGACTATGACTGAGTCATATTGGTACTTGTGGCCCACTGACCTGAGTGTGTGCATAATGTGGCAGATCCTATCACCTGGTAAGCAAGTGACCATGACTTTCTCCTCACCCAGCCTGGTGACAAGGACGTCAGAGTGTCTCATGATGGAGTCGCCAATGACCAGAATGTTAGATTGTCTGGTGGGTTGCCTTATGGGTTTAGTAGTAGAGGCTCCATGAGTAGGGCTGTATGTCCTGATGTAGGTGTTGTTTTGATTTTGAAAGACTGTATTTGGGGGTGCTGAGGGTATTTGTTGTGTGTACTTTGTCTAGGAGTTTTTTGAAATTTTAGGAAGGTTACATTTAAATGCTTCAGCATATGTGGGTCTATATGTCTGCTTTGAACTGTTTGTGAAGGGTGCAGCATGTCTACTACTGACAACCTTATTGATAGTAGGAGTATGGTTATGTGCGAGCTTTACCTCCAGTAACATTGTTTAAATGCATCTCTCACATACCATATTAGTTAGTTTACAAATTAACTGGGTGGCAGTAAACATGAGGTAACTTGTACATTGCCTCAGGATACCCATATCCACCAAGCTGGTAATAGAGATTGTGATAAATGGAAATGCTGCTAGCCCAACTAGCTGGAATTTTGTAAATAATTATGTCACTTGAAAATATTAATATGATTTATATAGAAATAGCACAAGTAACAAAAAACTGAGGGTAATGCTACTTAATGTCAGAAGTCTAAACCTCAAAATGCATGCACTCAAGGCACTCCTCAGTATGGAGAAAATTGATATATGTGCAGTAACAGAAACTTGGTATAAGGCTCCAGAGAGCACCCCAGCACTACCAGGCTACAACTCACACCATACGTGTTGGCCACAGAACTCGAACCGAAATTCAAAATGTGGGGGCGTATCCATATTCATCAAGGATACCCACACCTCCAGGTTAGTGGCACAGCACGATGCTTCAGAGATCATCCATGTGCAACTAACAAAAGGCAAAACTGCATTTCAAATTGTAGCTTGCTACAGATCACCCACCATGTCCCAGGACCACCATTCCGTGTTTCAGGAAACACTGAGAGACATAAAGGTCCTACCAAATACCCTAATATTGGGTGATTTCAATTACCCAAACATTAACTGGGAGAACTACTCAAGTACTAACTCCCTTGTCCAACATTTCCTAGAATTTATAAACTCAAATGCCCTGGTTCAACTGGTCAACACCCCCACCAGAGGTGACAACATATTGGACCTGGTCATCACCAACATGGCCTACCGGGGTTCCACACTGGAGGTCAATCCCTCAATGGTTAGATCTGACCATAAACAAATCACTTTGGATATCCACATTCCGCCTCCACCCCCAGACAAGGAAACAACCATAAAAAACTTTTCAAAAGCAAACTTCACATTATTTAAGACCGATGTGGAAAGTTTCTAAACCCCCATGCTGAAGGATAATGCTGTTCAAGCTGCAAAATCATTTACTAATGCATTCTACAGGCACCTACAACAATTCATGGATCGTGCCATCCCAAGCAAAACCAAGACTCACTCCTCCAAGAAAAGCAAAACAGTCTGGTGGACTCCAACCATAAACAAGTTATACAATAGAAGGAGGAAATTAGTACAGAAAAGAGTAAAATCCCAAGAAGGGAAGACATCCCTGATCAGTATCTGCAAGAAACTATGATCCCTCATAAAATCATCCAAGGCGAACTTCGAAAAAAAAAAAATTGCCAAGGACTCCAAAGACAACTACAAGGCATTCTTTAGCTATGTCAAGAATCTTAGTGGCAATGCTCACAGCTGCTCGGAGTTAGTGCAGAATGGCACAAAATACACTGAACTGACCAATATTGCCAACATCCTGGCAGACAGGTTCAGCGCAAACTTCACCCCCTTTCACCCCCAAAAGGGCCCATAACCATACCAGAAGAATGTAAAGTCCCTGAAATCACAGACACTCAGGTTAAAACAGCCCTCTCCAAAGCCAAAAACACAGCATCAATGGGACCAGAATGTGTCCCAGGCTGTGTCCTACATGAGCTCAAAGATGAACTAACCCCTCACCTAAACACACTGTTCAAACTCAGCTTCTCCACAGGCTACATACCCATAGAGTGGTGCACAGCAATGGTTCTTCTGCTCCACAAAGCTGGAGCCACAACAGACCCCAGGAACTATCGTCCTATAAGCCTGACTAGCTTGGTCTGCAAGGCTATGGAGCGCATCATCATGGAACTCATTAACAGAGACATTGGGAACCTCCAAACACTGGACCCTACCCAGTTCGGCTTTGTTAAGGGCAGATCATGCCTCCTAAACCTGGTGGACTTCTTTGAGACACTTACCAAGGCTATAGATGAGGGAAAGGCGGTACCTCACAGCCTACCTAGACCTCACAATGGCCTTCAACACCATTCCCCATTCTGGTATTATAGACAAGCTCACCAGCCTGAACATAAACCCCTACATCACAAGATGGGTTGCCAACTGGCTCACGGACAGAACCCACATGGTGACAGTTGCGGGAGCTAGGTCCGACTCTAAACCATTTACAAGTGGCGTTCCCCCATGGCTCAGTCATAGGACCCCTTCTGCTCTGCATCTACTTCTTAGATGTACAAACAAGTGCAGGAGGACTATGGCTGACCAGGTTCACAGATGACTGCAAACTAGGGGCTATAATTGACTCTCTGGCTGACACAGACATCCTCCAAAAGGGTCTCACTGAGACAGATACCTGGTGTCAAAATCATGGCCTCATGCTAAATGCCAAAAAGTGCATAGTCATCCCCTTTAGAAAAAAGTACCCACAAACTACCACAAAGGTGGTAGTCCCCTAAATAAGGAAGATGCAATAAGGGATCTGGGGACCCAAGTAGATAGTAATCTCACCTTTGATAATCACATTGCCAAAGTGGTTAAAAAATCCTTCTACGTGACCCACTTAATTATAATTACAAAAGGGTTCGCATCCAGATCAAAAGGGGTCAATGTGCCTCTCTACTCATCACTCATCAGACCCATCATAGAGTACAATGTTCCATTTGGGATATATCTTACAAGACACCTGCAACAGATGGAAAGACCACAGAAGTACCTCACCAAGAGGATCACTGGCCTCAAACAAATGCCCTATGCAGCTCGACTGAAGAAACTCCAGCTGTACTCAGCTGCATACTGTCTACTCACTACCCAACCAGAAACAGTCAGGAAACAATGCACTCTGCTCTTTCTGTCAACAGGAGCAGAATATAAGCACAATTTTTAAACTGTCACCTATGGAGCAGTTATTAAGATTTCAATGATCTGCAGTATCCAGGAAATAATGTCCCTGTGTTCCTTTGCTCACCAGGACAAAACAGAAGCACTAATACCAAGATTGGCTATCCAAGAATTGGTAGTCTTGCAATAAATGTTGCAGATTTTAAAAGTAAGATGGAAAAATGGGATAATATCTTAAGCACTGCATTGTGCACTAAGCAGTTAAAAATGAAAGCAGGAATAACTCAAGCTTTAGCTATCTAAGTGGAGAAACAATAATTTTAAAAGAGCAAGATAGATTGAAAGGGAGTGGGCACTTTGTATTCTGGTTCTATGAAATAAAGTGGGAGGGCCAATACATTTAAATAGTTGAAGAGGAGTGATTTCACAATTTGTGCTTACTCACAACAGCCAATGAAAGTGGAGATGGAAGGAGATTTGTTGTCAAATTAACAAAAGGGGCAGGCAACTAGAAAGACAGCTGAGGGTTTAAGAACACAACAGAACCAGGGTGGGACAAAATTGTGTGTGACTCACAAAAGACACAGCTGTGTTCTCTTTCCTAGTTTCAATATGCAATTAAAAGCAGAACAGAAGTAAAACACAGTGTAAAGAAAACAAATCCCAATATACAAATTAGAAGAACGCAATAAAGTAATACAAAATACAAGAAAGCAAAAGCAAACTAATCCTTCTCTCACAACAAGTAATGGCAGAGTCTAGGTGACCTTTTCCACTAAAGGGATAACTAAGCAGAGAAATTATGTCCCACACTCATTATGCTAACTGCAAAAATCTATGTCTGTCACACACACATGGCAGAGTCTATTTGACATAGCCATATTATGCTGCACTGTATGCATAGGAGTATATAAACACACACACACACACACACACACACACACACACACACACACACACACACACACACACACACATTGAAGTAGTCATACTCCTGCCCATAGGGTGCAATGTATACAGAAATGACAGCATGATCATGTAGATAATAATGGTTAACATATGTCATTTGGCAATGTGAGCCATACTGCAGCAGCAGTATAAAGCTACATATGTCCTGATATGGGTAGTGTACATTATTATGTATGTCAGAAAAGAATGATAGCAATATGGGATGGCTGCACAATTGTGCCTAGGCTGTAAATATTTGAACATGGAAAAAACTGTGGTGGCAACAATACAAACGTGTACCACAGAGACAATGCTTATGGTCTTGAGGGACCTCCCTGATGGGGTTGAAACATCATGAAAGATTTCTCTAGTGGTCTCCCTGTAGCAGTTGCTCATGGTCTGTGCCATGTCTTGAAATATTACCCATCAGGTATCTCATCTGCATCTGGAAGTCATCTATCACTACATCCTGGATTTGGTCCCAAAAATCGTCTACCTGACATAGTGGAGGAGATCTTCTTTAATGCGTCACAGGAACAATGGCATGTGCAGGTTGCAGTCTGTCATCATTATCATCATACCCATCATGGTCATCTTCCTGGTCCTTAGAGTCTAACTCAGCTGGCAGTGGTCTGGCACATTGTTGTTGTCATCCGATTGGTGAGCTGGCATGGGTCCTACAATCTGTCAAACTTCAACACAGGAAAAAAAAATATGCATACATATGTATTGATGTGAAATTGATGAATAAAATGTCATACAACCTTACACAATCTACATGTTGTAACTACTATGTATGTGATATTACACCACTGTCTGACCTTATCCATCTCTAATACCATATGTGATATTAGGCATAAATCAAATCCACACTAATTTACAAAATGGTGTGCAATGTATATCACAGTAACAAGCTAATCATATTTAAAGTAAAACAAAATCAGATGTGCTCCAACATGATTGTAAAGAAAACATATGATGTGCAAATAACATCAAAATATGAGACAGGACACATGAAATGCCATGATAATGGTCAACAGATCTGGCCCATAAGGTGTATTTATACACTGTATAACAAAAGACACAAAAGTACAATAATAGCAAGTGTACTGCCATGATTATACAACATTCGAAATGTCATAGCAGTTACATATTGATGATATGAATGGAAAGGCATGCATGGGCCAGTGGGCCCTTCATACAGTATCATTTTGCTACTCTTTTATATTACATGGCGTTCAGTACTATTAAATATGCTTCTCTTATTCTTTTATAACACATACAAAGCACACATAAATATATACCAGAAAATCTCAAGACAAGCACATCATACTACTTTAACATATAATGCTAATAACAACAGAATGCAGCTCCTGTTATAAACATATTAACAGAGACAGGTCATACACCAATACCAGTAACAGACTCAAAAGACATATTCATTACTCAATATATGCCTCAAACATTTATGCTGAGGTATCAGTATTTCATTTAAATTTCCACTATATCTTCCATTGTGCACAATTAATATGCTATGTTTACATCCCATGAATAAAATGTGTGTTTAAACTATATTGCTAGGTTAACAAGCAATGGTACACTTAAGATGTATATGGAGATGAAAAGAGCAATGCAGCATGGTTAATTGGTGGCATGACAACATCACATAATCAGAATGGAATTTAAAAGCTTTTGAACAACTGCATAATCACCAGCACAGTGATAGCATATAACAGACAGAAATTACGTATATGACACAGTCTATTTCAAAGAAACAAAAGTACACAATGGCCTAATAAATAAATCATCAGTCTATTAAGTTGGGAATTGGTTGATGTTTCTTAAGTTGAGGATGCCGGTATAATGTTTAAGATATTTACTTAGCAAACAATAGGTATAGAGTTTGATCCCCTCCAAGGCAAACTGGTTAAGCTTAGAAACATACCTAGTGCTTCCTTACTAAAGGAATATAAGCTGTAAATAACATACCCTGTGCACACTGCCTCTAAGTCCCATTCCTGTATTCTGTCACCTACAAGTTGTTGAGGGGAGCTCTAGTGTCAGTCCCCATCCTGACAGATTTTCTGTATATTCACAAAACAAACAGCAAAAAAATTACTAATTTTAAATCTTGCCTGTAAGCTGGAGAGACAGGTATGTATCCCAGAAACTACCCTTCTCTGGAACAGGCTCCCCATCTATGTGAAGCATAGTTCTCCCTCCTTAACCCAATTCAGCTGTAACTTGGAGAATTGGATGGGGACAGAAAATTCCTCTCTGGTTTGACACCTATATTTCTAATGGACACAGGTAGCTCTCAAAACCCAGGGTAACAAAACTAGCCAGAGATTCGGGATGCATGGCTAGGCTTGTAAAGGCACTTTCAGTCATTTATAATGTATCGTTGTCATTGCTTACATCTATATTATGCTTACATGTATATTATGCTTACATATTTCATACACAGTTAAAAAATGTAATGATGATCATGAATACACTATGCAACACCACAGACATACAATAAAACTATGACAGGCCTGTAACACACCACTTAGAGAAAATGGCATATAATGCTATGTTCAACAAACTGTCACATAGCAATTATATATGATCACAACAAAGGTGGAACAGAAAAGCACACACTGTCACTAAAGGTCTGTCAAAACCACTAAGAAAGTTGAGACAGCAAACAGATGCAAACCATATCCTACTATCCAAATAACACTGCAGAAACTTATACTTTAAGCATTCAAGTTAAACTCAATATGCCAGTTGAACATAGATGTCTTTCATTTAAGTTGTGTCAACAAACATTGCATAACCTCATACTAAGAAAAAAAAAACACTCGATGATAACTGTTGTTGGAAGACAACATTCCACTTAAAATTATGTACATATTAATGTCATTCACAGTAATTCACTAAGTGCTAAAATTAACTTGTAGATGCATTATGGGAAGTCAAACATAAATATTAGCATAATGGAATATTGTAAGACTACACAACTAAACCTGAATATTTAAATATGTTAATAGTATTTTCAGAGAAATAAAGGTGGAAAGTGATTACAGATACCTCTCTCCCACTGCTCCTCCTCAGATCTCGCAACTGTACAGAATTCCTTGGTAAATACTGGTTTTGAGGGCAAAATATTGGGGTGCTACGAATTCCTGAGTGGCCCCTTTAATTTCCGAATTTCCTTGGATTTTTTTGAAGTTTTTTTTTTTTTTTGACTGTTTCTGACATCATCATGTGCAGGGCATGCAAGAAGACCTCAGCATGAGGCAGACAGCCTGTCAGGAACATTACTACTTGGTCTAACTTTACTGGTCCCTGGCTTTGTTTGCCTTCTTTCTTGCAGGTAAGTAATTTACTGCAGCCAGATACTAGTGTACTTCATGTCATAGTAAATTTAATCCTTCACCCACTTCACTTAGCAGAATGCACCTGTTAATGTCAAAGCAAGTCTGAAACTTAGACTTCTACCCTTTCATGGTTAGAAGTAAACTACTGTAAAAATAGTCTTTTGTCTTTGTATGATGATGATGATGTTGCAACAGCTGAAATGATGTATTTGTATACAAAGCAATATCTGGAGAGATATTAACCTCTAGGTGACTGGGGAGATCATGTCTAAATAAAGATAAAAATGCTACATACACCCATATGGAGATTCAGAAGTGTACAGCAACATCGAATCTACCAAAGACTTCTTACTTTTACCGGGCAGATCTAGTTCAGAAGTGATCTGTGTAAAAGCTCTTTTGTTATAATATTACACTTCTTTTATTTATTTATTTTTACTGTTTTTCTGTAAGCAGCCCTTTTGGCTTTACTTTTTGCAAATATATAAGAATGTACAAATTAGATAACTTGCATTTGCACTTTCCATAATGCAAATGATATTTTGAGCAACCTGTTTCCTGTCCTACTCCAGGATGAGTTATTTTAGATCAGAAGGACAGGATGAGGACAGTCATAACAGACAAATTATGACAGATGTGCTAGCTGTCAAAAAATATTATTTTTTTTATATATATGGATAACTTTTTTGGGGGTGGGGGCTCTACACATACACTAAGTTTCTCCAGCAGTTACTTAAAATTACAGCAGAAACACACATGTGGGCAAACCAACACACTCACAGACGAACACTATAAAGACATTTATGGCTACACTTAGAAAACAGTCTTTTGGTGAAATTTATTAACAGCTTGCTGTGTGTGCGCCTTATCTCTCACAATTCACATGGTGGTTAATACTGACTTACTATATTCTCTTTATTTTATTCTAAAAATAAAAGCAAACTTGAATATTCTCCTCAAGAGATGAACTTTCACGCCACAGTTAGGGCGTGTAGGTAACAAGTGGGTGCTCTTGTTCTGAATAATTAGTTTATGCTGCAATTAATGATTTTGGTAAGTGTGCTTTCATACTTCTGCCTCCCCGATTATGTTCCACCTGTTGTCAATTAACTTCAGCAGCACAAGCGGGTAGGTTGTTTGACTCCAACGTTTATTACTGAATTAGTGAATTAAGCTACCAAACAGTGGGTACAAGTTCTGTGTATTGTAGCTGGGTGTTACATTGACAGAGAGGTTATTTGCTATAGGCTGATTCAAATCTGTAGATTTTATATTTGGTCATCACTTAGATTAAAAGCACACATTATGGATTGCAGTGAAAGATGGACTTCAGTTTTAGAGATTGAATTTTACTGCTGATTAAGCACTCCCTAAATAACAGTCTTCTTGAGGGTAAGTGCATTGCCTCAATTCTTCTGCTTTGCATCTAGTCTCCAAACTAAATTTCTTATATGTATATGAATGCAGAAAAGCATATTCTGTATGAGCAAGTTATAAGTAGAACAGATGTTCTAGTAACATAGGGTAGCAGATGAAATTAAAATGAAGAGTGGGTAAGGAGAAAAACAGATTTTTTGAAAACTGCCTTAAATTCAATGAAAAACAAACCCGGATTGCTTTTGTTTGTTTCCAGCTTTCTGTTACTGAATCTGTTGCATTTTGAACTGTTGTGGTTGTGATATTTAACTCACATCACTCTAAACTACATTTTGCAATTGTGTGCTAGTACTGGTGACTACAATATTGTTACTGTCCAGTACTCTGTTTCCAGACGTTTGTTGTAGCTTATTTCTCTTTGGTTGCTTCAGAAATGTGTATCCAAACAATTTAGTTCATGTTGTAGATGTTTAAAATGTGTTAATTAAGTGATTGTTTAGAGGAAATACAGCTTTTAACATAATTTTAATAGCTGAAGATAGATTTAATGTGTGTAGCATTTAGTTTTTTTTTTTTTTTTCTCTTTCTTTCAGGAATATCATGCTGAATGTTGATGTTGCTAATAAGCTTGTAGAATATTTCATTGCTGCTATGTTCTAATATTGTAAATGGTTAGATAATGAAATGGTCTATGAAGGGGTATTTAGCAGTTAAAGAGACCGTGAGATGTTACACTGTTGGTTCTTCAGGAATGTGAGGGAGGTTTTGGTTATATATTAATATCTTAATTTAGGGTATAACATATATAAGTTAGTTTCTATTTTAAGTATACAATATAGTTTAATCATATTAGTATAGTTAGGGTTAACATAAAGGTAGTTATCATATTGTTGGTTCTGACTATTATGAGAAATATAGTACTTAAGTGTTAAGTATTTACTTTTCTTTAGTTTCTCTCTCAAGTGGTAATACATCCGATGAATTATCTTTAATTTAATAATTATACTGTTTAACATGGGTTAGTGTCTCATATTTGATTACTCTAGATTTAAATGTGGTTGTTAGATATCTTATTGAGACACAACCAGTTATTATAAGTAAACAAACATTTGAGATTTATCAGAGAAGAATAATAGTAACTGTATGTGTAGTTAAGACCAATTATTTGATATGTTTAACTAAATAGTTTGTTCAAGAGGTGTAGATATCTATCAGTGTTTATTAGGGAATGTTTTGGTTAGTCTTTGTAGTGTTAGATGTAGCTTTTATAGGTTTTTTGCATGACTTTGACGTTATATTTTTTAAGGTAAAGAATAGATATTTAGTAATGCTATTTACCCGTGAAATTCTTAACGTTGTAAAGAACCTATATATGTCCTAGTCCAGGGGAATAGTGGATAGGCACTGGTGTGGGACGGGATTTCGAGATTGCTTCCAAACAATATATATTGTGCTAGTATATTTGAATTTATTACAGTTTCTCAATTTTAAAGTATACTTAAATGAATTAAAGATCTTAGTATGTGGATAATAGATTCATGGAATACTAAAGGGCTCCAGAACATGAAAAAAAAGGAAATTATTTCTTCATTTATTTCTCCAAACAAAGGCATATTTTATTTTACTGCAAGAAACCCATTTGACTAATGACTAATGGGCAGTTATTAAGGATAAGAAATGGATTAGAGAGGTAGTAGCTTCAGAAGGGACAACTAATAGTGCAGGAGTTGCTATCATTATTAAAAGTCAATATCAAGAGAAAATTCTAGATTCTAAAATAGACAAAGAGGGAAGATGGTGCTATGTGATTTTTTCATCTATCCTTTATGATAAAACTGTCTTACTTCTTAATATATATGCCCCGTGTACCAATCACCAACTTTTTTCAGCATCAATTTATTTTATTGTTAATCAATATAATAATTATTATATAATAATAGGTGGGGATTGGAATACGTATCACATCCCAAATTGGATAAATCAAGTTCACACAGGTCTTTTAATAATCAAGAAGTAATAGCATTAAAGGAACTTAAAGAAGATTTTAAACTATATGATCCTTTTAAATATACAAACAACCAAATAAATACAACTAACTTCACATTTTTTCAAATTGTCACAAAATGTGGTCTAGGATAGATTTTTTCTTGATTTCAGATGTACTAATTCATTTAGATCCCTGTGTATCCATACAAGCTCTACACTTATCAGATCATTCTAGAATCACATTAAGTTTTAACAAAGACATTAAAAATAGTCTATGGCATAGAGGTTATAATTGGTCTCTAAATCCAAATTTATTAAATAAAGAAGAAATAATCCATGAAATTCAAGAGACTTTTAATCTTCTACTAGTTAACTTTTCCAAACAGCGAAATCCACCTGGTATAGAATGGGCAACAACCAAAGCACAAATAAGGGGAACTTTTCTTCAAAAAGCTACTTATTTTAAGAAAATACAAACTAGAGACATACAAGAACTGGAATCTAAAATTAAGTTATTTGATCAGGACTTAATTAGGAATTATAACAAACAAACTAAAACGGAATTATTAAAATGTCAAAAGGATCTGTTTTTGTTTCAAAATAGTAGGTTGTCGTTTCATGAACATAAAATACTGGTAAAATATGCCAATCATATTCAGACCCCATCGAAAGCATTGGCTCGTATCATTAATCAATCGAAAATACCTTCTCAAATTCCTGAAATACAGTTTAACAATAAAAGATATACTAATACTGAAGATATTACAAATACCTTTGAATTAATATTCTCTCAAATGTATGGTGATCATCAGGGATTACTTACAAATAAGATTAACAATGATTTTCTGCAGAAAATTATATTTCCGAAAATTGGTGATGAATCTCATGTGGGTTTAATTAAGCCAATTTCCTCTGAGGAGATAAAAGATACAATTAATAATTTGAAACCCCATAAAGCTCCAGGACCGGATGGTCTGACTGCAGGTTTTACAAAACCTTTTGTGATATTCTAGATAAAATACTTTCACATATATTTAATTATATAATCAACAATAAAATGAATGATCCACACTTTAATGCTTTGAAAACAATTCTTATACCTAAAGAAAATGCAGATCTTCAAAACCAGGATAACTATAGACCTATTTCACTTTTAAATATAGACATGAAAATTATGACCTCTATTTTAGCTAATAGATTGAAAAAGGTAATAACTTTAATAATATCTAATGAACAAGCTGGCTTTATAAACGGCAGACAAACTACTGATGATACGTTATCACTTCATACACTAATTTCTTATGCCAGTCATAGAAATATTAATGTTTACACACTCATAATTGATGCACAAAAAGCTTTTGATAGAGTTAATTTAAAATTTTTGTTTGATATTTTACCATACTTCAATATACCCCAAGACTTTATTTTAACATTAAAAAAATTATATAATAATCCTTATGCAACTTTATACATTAATAAAAACTTTTCTAAAAGAATACAAATTAAGAATGGAATGCGTCAAGGCTGTCCGTTATCTCCTATATTATTCAATTTATACTTAGAACCATTATTTTTACATATTAAGCAAAATATATATCATAATGCCCCAATAATCTATGGTACTAAAATATCCATGGCTGCTTTTGCTGATGACCTTAATATTTACTGTACAACGCCTGTTTCAGATACCAAGAAAATACTAAAAGCAGTGGAAGATTTTGCAGAGATATCTAATTACAAAATAAATCTTAGAAAAAACGATTTATTTCCTTTAAAAACGCCTAAACCCTTTTCGCTTTTACCATTGGTAGGTCAGTTAAAATCCAAAGAAAAAATAAAATATTTGGGTATTGTTTTTTCGACAGATAATAGAGATTTTTATGTGAATAATGTTAAGCTGATTTGGGATCATATATTGTCTGATTTAAAAAGATGGAATAATCTGAAATTGCCAACAATGGCAAAGGTTTCAATCATTAAAATGAATGTACTCCCCAGAATGTTATATATTTTTCGAGCTTCTTAAGTCTCAATTTCTAAGAAATTCTTTAAACAAATGTATACAAAATTAGCTAAATTTGTATGGGAGCCTAAGAAAACTAGAATATCTTATGATACATTGATGACTCCGAAAAATAAGGGAGGTTTAGACTTACCTAACTTTGAGTTATATTATTTAATAATAAATTCTAATAGAATCTTAAGAGTGGCTAACTTTGATATATCCAGTAGTAAATGATCACCTAAGTGGTTGTTTCTGAACTATAAACATGCTGTTAGTTTGGGTATTAACTCTAAGGTATTACCCTTTTTACAGAAAGATACCTTCGAATTGTATGCTTTGATGGAGCATATTAGAGTATACATAATATCGTTACAAAATTTGTTTCAATCTTTAAATCTCTTGCAATATATGATGACTTTCCAACCCTTTCCCAAGAATCCGAATTTGAAAATCAATAATCAATTGATAGATCGTAAAACATTTCCACTTATAGTTAATCTGACTGTGCTTGATTTATACCCTTATCTTAGTATCTCAATACAAGACATGTTAAAAGAGATAAGCCTTCCTAAATCTTATTTAATTATAATGAGACAATTAAAGGATCTTTCCATAAGTTATTTTAATGATTTCAGAATTAAGGAAGAAGATTTAACTAATTGTTCAAATTTATGGCAAACTCTTATGCAGGACTCTAAATATATAACGCCTATATATAATCTGGTAAAAGACTTGAAATATAAAAACCAAATACTCTTGTCAAAATACTGGAAGGATAAAATAGCATTGATTGATGATAATAAAATATTAAAAGCAATTAACCTAACTTTAAAATCAGTATCTCTCCAAAAGTTATTATTTACGCAATCGATGATATTTAATAATGCCTATTACACTTGTCTCAGTCTGCATAAATTTAATTCCAAAAATTCACCTAAATTTCCATATTGTATTGATCAAACGGCTGACTTTTTACACATGTTTTGGAGCTGTAAATGTATATTTAAACTTTGGAACTCTTTAAAAATTCAAGTACAAAAAATGGGTTATCGGCATTCCACACTTTCTTGGGAATTTATGATTCTACATATCCCACCAAACAACTTGGACAGATCCCAAATGATCATACTTATAAATATTCTCTTATTAATGAAGCTTTATATAGCTACAAATTGGTTGAATCCATCCCAGATTTCATTTGAAAACTTTAAAAGTGTAGCGATAAAACATATTCTAGCACATAAATTATTAATCAAAGATCATAAGAAAAATATAAATAATCCAAAAATCTGGGAACAAATCTTTAATATTGTGTTGGCTTAATTTTCTGAATCCAGTTATCCCCTGGAAGAACATACTTAAGTTGGAAGTCCGTATTAATAAGCCTGTATATTGGTACCAGATCTTTTAATACTCTTTTCCAGAATTTTATTTCAATGTATAATGATCTTATTTAACTGTTGGAAGCATTCATGTATATAATGTATATATATTGTAGCATTGTTGTTATAAGTTTCTTTTAAATACTGTTTTCCTTTTCATTTTTTTTTTTTTTTTGCTTTGTGTATTATTGTATTAACAATTGGGAAATAATAAATTATTATTGAAAAAAATAAAGAAATGTGTATCCTAGAATGACACTATGTGATGCCAAAATTTTACCAGTTCATGGACCTATGATACAAGATTTGCCTTTGGTTGGGGATGAAGTGGGTGTCTGATTCCTGAAAATCCACACGTGTGTTTCATTGGGCATGTTTCTTTGTCTATAGTCTCCCAGTTCTTTCATTGAATAAAATTACTATTGGTGTGCTTATAGATGGATAGAAGTTTTCTTCATTCAACATTATGGATTAGGCTTTCCACTCGTTTACTGCAGAGAGATTTTGATATCAGATAACATGATGATTTGATGGAGCTAAAATTTAAATGTTTTATGATTTTATCTTATGTCTATAGTACAGAATAAATTATAAAAAAAATGTTGGATGTGATTTTCAAACTATTCTTTGGTGTTTTGCATGCTTGCAAGCTGTGTGAGGAGAGGCCAGAATGACTGAGTCATTAAGACTTGTAAAGAGGTCCATATTTGTCAAATGGTTGGTGTGAGGGGGTTGCCTTTGAGATTTGGCAATGTTGTTTATTTATTTATTTATTTTTTACATGCATCATTTCTAACATTTTGGGACAGAAATACTCCTTTTCATACAGAGCTGAGTGCTGTATCTTTACTATTAATAAGCCCCTTCATTTATGACTAAATGAGCTGAGCCCTTGTGCTTTGTTGTGACAAAGGCAGATTTCTGTAAGAAGTCCAGTTGTGCACCATTCCTTGTCAAACAGTGTGAGATCTCTGCATATGATAAGCAGCATTTTCTTTTTGGCTCCTTCCTTTGTTTCTTTTTGTTTTTCTGGAACTAGACATGTAGGTGTCTGAGAACTGTCTCACAGTATTTTCTGTGCCAGCTTAGGTCCTTATGGACAGTTTTAAGGTAACATTTTACTATCTGTATTATCAGTGCCACATACAGCAATATGAACATTACAGTGTTTATGGTAAATAGGATAAAATAGTCAAGTAATGGGACACTGGAATGGCTGCTGAGGAGAGGGCTGTGTATGGGGCCCCCATTCAACCATGATTTTGTGAGTGAGGAAGGGCAGCAAACTCAAAGACAGTCCCGGGTGGTACAAATCTAGCTATGCCACTGATCAGTAAGCCATGGAGAATGACTTTTGGAGGTCATAGCAAACTATAATATTCTTTTGCTAAGATTAGAATATTGCCTACCATTAAATTCCCTACTTTTACCACAAAACCCACATACTGTAAGTTACCAAAAACAAAATCCCAATTTTCATCAACTTGTCCCTTCCCAGTGAACATTATTATGACACATACAAAAAAAATGGTTACCATTTGGTACTGGGTCTGGGGCCATATTTTGGTTGTCTGTTCTTCAGTTTTTGACTTTGCGTTTGAAAGTTGGTATCCCACAATTCCATTGGAGTGGGCAGGGTTACATAATTGTGTATGAACATTTTATGTTAATCAGCGTACAGATCTGTACCTATTTTTCATGTGCCTTTGTCCAGATTTTTGATGTTTCCGGGTTGAGAGGTGTGCTCCTCCTAAAGCCTGTACATACATTTTGCACAAAATGCACGATAGTAGCTGTAAACAAAAATGGATTCTATATTGCAGCAACAAAAGGACTGATAATGTTCAGTACATAATGACTGCTATGTACAAGAGAATGGTGAAAAAAATACTGATTATTATATGTTAGCTAGCACTGACATACAATATCTCATTTTACATATTCAGTTACTGATGAGTTACTCTTACTACTGTGCACACATGAGGATCACTGTAAACAAACAGGAACATTCTAGGTTCAAATCTACAAATGTTATGTATGCATGCACTACAAATCAGAACCCTACCTGCCTATCTAATTCTTGCCTACAATTTTATGACTTAATATAAGTCAAACAATTTATATCTTTGAAGATGCAGGTAAGCACTGCATACACTAACAGGTATGCTAATCTAACATAAGTGTGTAAGCATGAAGATATACATAACCACGTTGAAAAGGACCTATAAAAGTACATTTATTATATGCTGAAATTATTACGGAGTTATGACATAATCAATAAAATTTTGAATACTTATATGATGTATGATACCTCTGCATTGCTGTCTTCTGTCTGTACATATGCATAAAAATAATCTCATGCATATATATGTGTACATAGGCTTATAAATACAAATTGATAGACCTATATGTATAAGTGCACGTCTTTGTCATTTTGTATGGACATGTACATACATATATTCATATCCGGCTTTAGGCACCAGCAAACCCTGCAGTTGCTGGGGCCCCAACCACAGCAAGTTATCTTGTCTTGATATTTTGTACCATGTCTGTTAAACCAACAAAAGCTAGTACAGCAATTTTGTATATGTAATAAACCATATGGGTAATAATGATAACTGTTATATCTCCTTTAAAATTCAAAGATGTCTCTGGTTATAGTAACTGTTTTGTCAAGTGACAGGCTTCACAATTCCATTAAATATTTTACCATGGACACAGTGCCCCTGGCTTAGTTAAACCCTACTGGTGGACATTCAATCCACTAAAAGTAACAGCATAGCTAGCTTTAGGTACTTGCAATACCCATTGTTGCAAGGATGCCCCCTTAATCATCATTGACTCTGTGAAGCCATACAAAAAATGCTGCTGGTTGAAGAAAAATTGGGAGAAAAAATGTATTAATTTCCTTGTTATGCTTTTTAACCTGAACAGGGTTGTGATATGACCCTGTCAGTATAAAGCTGATAATGAACATGAGCAAGGTAAACACTAGAGAGAACAGACACCCAGAGTGACTGATCTCAAGCAAACCTTGGATGTTAAAAAGAGATGATGCTTCCAATCTTCAGGGATGGTTTTCTCTTTCAGGCAGTTTTATAAATACTGGAAGAACACCAGATACTATAACTCTCACCTTCTTTCATGAAAAAGTCTGCACAATGCCAAAATTAATAGAAGAATACAAGGCTCAAAATCTGGAACAGGTCTTAAATATTACTGTAATTCAAATACAAATTTAATCAAATAACACCTTTTACATCAACATGCATTTTTGCACAAGAAGTTTAAAACTCTGATTCCATGGCCTCTTAACACCTGTCCTATGTGGACAGACTCAAATCACTATCACTACTGGGTATTATACAGATTGCTTAGAGGTCGTCTGTGTCTCACCTATAAGGCAATCTCAGTGCCTGCCCTACCAGAGATGTTCCATATCCATGTCTAACTCCTCACGCATTACCTGATTGAAAGGCCTAAATCTAATATACGGCATGAACAAAACCTGCTGGAGAGACAGGTTTGTCTCCCAGAGGCTGCCCTGTCTCTGGAATAGACTTCCCATACATGTCAAACAGAACATCTTGCTGACCCTCTTCAAGCCCAACCTTGATGAGTGGATGGGAAACCACAAAATTGTCCCAGAGGTTCCTCCTGTGTCTCTCATTGACAGGGGAGACAGGTGCTGACTGAGGTTTCTTTTTTGGGGATACATTCTTGGCTAGGCTTGGAAGGGCCCCAGGGCCATTAGCCTAGTAACTTCCTACAATCCTATGTCTGAATTTATTGATTACCTGTAATCCTGAATTATTTACTAGCAATTCAAACTTTTTACGAATAAAAGAGAAAAATTATAAGGCAAAACCAGGGGAAAATCTCTAAAATCAGAGACAGTAAAAGCCATGCATTACTCCTCAATGAGGTAAATAAAAGTGACTTATCCCTGCTGCTGTTTAACAACTGCTAAGCTGTAAGAAATAAGTACAAACTAGTATGCCCTGGCTTGTGTGTGTGTGTGTGTGTGTGTGTGTGTGTGTGTGTGTGTGTGTGTGTGTGTGTGTGTGTGTGTGTGTGTGTGTGTGTGTGCATGCATGTATGTGAAAAATATCACAGACTTTTATCTGTGCACATATCCAATAATGCCAGGACACATACATTAGTTTCCTGGGTGTCATTAAAAATGCAGCTAACAATTAATTACATTTCAAAAGTAAGGCATAAAATATATCACAGAACATTCCGACAATTAGGTGTTCTAGGGGTCTGGTGGTCCCCACTTCCCAGAGTGTATAAATGGATATAGTGTGATCCCCTTAATCATCTCTGATTATGTGGGGAGTCCATTAAAGCTATTGCTAATGGGAAAAAATAAGGAGAAAAAATCTATTAATTTTCTGATTATGCTTTTTAACCTGAACAGTGCTGTGATATGACACTGTTAGGATAAAGCTGATAATGGCCACTGCTCTCAACTATACCTATTCTGAAGCCGGCTCTGCTGAGATGTATGTGTACAGAAACATGCTGTAGGTTATCAGTGGGTGGCTAATCATTGTGTGGTTATTACTTCTTTAATTTTCATCACAGTCAAACCTTAGAAGTGGGCACAGGAGGTGATTATAACATACATACATACCAAACAGTAGGGGGCCTAGGACTGACCCTTGTGGCACCCTGCTGGTGACAGGTCTGCTTGTTGATGTGGAGTCACCAACTTTGATAGTGTGTGACTAGTTTGTGAGCCAGTTGGCAACCCATCTTACAACAAAGGGGTTTACGTTCAGTTTTCTAAGTTTATCGGTAATGCCTGGGTGAGGGAGTGTGTCGAAGGCCTTGGCCAAGTTGAGGTATGCTCTATGCATAGATTTGCCCTTTTCAGTGCCCTGATCACATTCTGAAGAAATCCACCAGGTTTAACAGACAGGATCTGCCTTTGATGAAGCTGAATTGTGTCGGTTCCAGGGTTTGGAGGTCCCCTATGTCTTTATTTATGAGGACCATGATGATACATTCTATGGCCTTACAGATGAAGCTGACCAGACTTAGGGGTCACTAATTCCCCAGGTCTGTTGCTAAGCCACCTTTGAGGAGGGGAATAACTGTTACTGTTCTCCATTCCACAGGAACATAGCTTGTGGTTAGGCTGTGACTGAATAGGGTATTTAATGCTGATGCTAGTTATGTTTTGGTTTGTTTATAACACAGCCTGGGATGATGTCTGATCCCTTGTAGGCTGTGTTTTTTTTTACCTTAGACAAGGCTTTACTGACCTGATCTTCAGATATGTACCATGGGGGAGAATTTGGGGACAAGGTTTATGATAAATTTGGAGGGGATAAGAAAGTGAAATTTTCACCAAATCTGTCCGCTAGCAGGTTTGCTATCTCTGCAGGATCATTGTGTATAATACCGTTAATCACTGGTACAGTACATAGTTGGGTCCTACCTTTTAGCCTGCATACATGGCACTAAAAGGCCTTATGGTTATCCTTGGCTGTGATTGTTAAAATTTCCTCAAAATTACTCTGAGGATTTGACATGTTGTCTTATTTGTCTATTAAAGCTGAGGAGGGTACTTTTCCATTGTTGGGGCCTGAACTTACTTTCGTAGACAGCAACCTTTTTGCATTTGTTGATGCTGGATGTACACTTTGGTGTAGTTACCACTTCCAGCTCAGCATGGGGCCTGGAATGCATTTATACCTTCTCCGAGGAAGGTATAGTTTGCCTTGGTGAAGTTTTTTAGTCTGACTTCACCCTTTGTGAGTTCTGGTGTTAGTGCTAGTTCAAAGGTGACTGATTTGTGGTCCGATTTAATTAATGAGGGTCCAACAGTTGCAGTGGTACATCTGTTTGTTATGTTAGTGAGGACCAGATCTAGAATATTTTTTCCTCTTGTTGGGGTTTGAACATTTTCTTCTAGGGCATTTGAGTTAACAAAGTCAAGGAACTTTTGCGCTAGTGAGTTAGGGCTAGAGTAGGATTCCCAGTTGATGGTGGAATATTTGAAATCCCCCATGACAAGAGTGTTGGCAATATTTGGATTGACTGTAGTTTGATTGTGTAGGCCTCATGCATTATGATCCATGGAGGGGAATCTATAACTAGCTATGACTTGAATGGGGGTCTTATCCACAGTAATCTGAACTTGGAGTAACTCCATGGAGTTGTCCTGTCTAACTAATAGGAGGTGAATTTATCTCTAATATAGATAGAAACACTGCCTCATTTGGTTCTCCCATGTTCATTTTGTGGTATGAAGGTATAGAAGGCATTGTAGCATTGCGAGACTGGGGTACTTTCTGAGGCCTTGTACCAGGTTTCTGTGACTACACAGACATCTACATCCTCCAGGGATAGGAGTACTTCCAGAGTATGCAGATGTTGGTTTAAGCTCCTAGCATTTATCAGCATAACCCTTATTTTGTTATGATTGGCAATTTTGTTTCTGAGACCTTGCCTAAAAAGGCACTATGGGGGAAACAGCTAAAAGCCTAGTGGTGCCAGGTGCAAAGCAGCGAGGTTTGTTGACCACGTCATCCCAGGCTGACAGAAACTGGATCCCCTTTGAATGACACCAAAAGCTAAGGCAATAACTGAAACTGATAATTTTTTATTTATACTGTGGCATCATTCTAGGTGAGGGTAATATGCTGTTTAAGGCTAGGTGCATACCTGCCTGGGAAACGTACTCAGAGAGCTTAATCATGTCTCTCTTCCTATAGTCCAGTGAGGTACAGCTCAGGTCGTTCATTCCAATGTGAGCTTTGACAGAGTCATAATGGTACTTGTTGCTGAGAAACCAGAGTGCATGCATGATCTGATGAATCCTGGCACTGGACAAGCAGATGACCATGACTTTGTCCTTATCTAACCTGGTGTGTGGGACATCCATGTGTCTCTCTATGGAGTCTCCATTGGCAAGAAAATTTGGTTTAGGAGTGTTGCACCTTAAGGGCTTGGTAGGTGAGACACTGGTGTTGCTATGTGTTTTGGGTGCTGTGGGAACTGTGTTAGTTGTAGCAGTCATGTGTTTTGGAGGTCTGTGGTGTTTCTATAATTTTTTTCAGAGAACCTCCGCATATGTTGATTTGTGTGTTGGATGCATACTATGTGTAAGAGTAGTGGTACTATGTGCATGAGTAGTGGTAGGTAAGTTGACAACCTCTTCAGTGTTACTGTTTCGAGTGATAGAGATCAGGGCTTCAACATTCTTAATGTAGATACATCTCTCATACTCTGTACTAGAGTAAATTATTAGTAGAAGTTTGTCAGTGTACATGAGGCAGTTGCTACACTGCCTCAGGAGACTCAAGTCAACAAGGCTGGCAGGAGTAGCAAGGGTAGTCCAACTGTCCATAATGCTAAGTTTGAAGAACTGTTATTGCAAAGGGAGTGATTTCAGGACTGATCTAGGAGGTGCTCTGTATATGGGTATTTCTGACAGGGTTTTTGGCTGGTGCTTAATAGGCCACAACTCACTAGCAATACCTCTTAGACTATAAAAGTACTAAAGATGAGGACTACACTAATGTACTACTCCTGTGTCTAAGGGAAATATTATCAAACTTATCTGTCCAACTATGCCGCATAATTGTGCGGCAGTGAAAAAAAAAATTACATTAACAAAGTTCAAAAGAACCAATAAGGATGCTTACTCCAAGCCCTAGACCAATTACCAGACAGGTTCCAGCCAGCACAATTCTTTCACAAGGTTGCAGAACGGCTCCTTCTAATTAAAGATTGCTATGAAATTGTGCTAAAAATACAACAGTCACTAAAACAGACCCCAGTGCAGCAAACCTGTATCTGGATTATGCTACAGCTGCTAATTACACTAATTTAGGCAGAGAACACTAGAAAATTATTTAAACAGCAGAAGAACAGCAGTGAAACACTAAAAAATGTGCAAACAAATCAAGTATTTAAAAACTGGTGGGAAAAAAAACAAACAGAACAGATGCTTATCAAACAGTGAAAAGTAACAATAATTACTTTGCTGTCAGTGAAAATAGCAAAAAAAAAGCTTTGCAAATAGTGAAAACAGCAACAAAATATAATTTAAGAGGCACAGTAAAGCAGACAAATGCAGTACAAACTGTACAGTTTAGTTTACAGTAATAAAATACAATTTTAAATAAGCAGAACAGAAATAAACGTGCAGCAAATAGTATAATTAAGCAAAAAAAAAAAAAAAAACAGGCAACTTATGGTTTTTGGGAAGCTCAGAAGCCTTTAGTCCTCTGGAATCTCAGCTTAGAGTTGTCTCTGGTAGCTCATCTCAGTTCAGCTTGGTTCGAATGCTAGATGTGTAAAATTTCTAATGTAAAACTTACCAGTCAAGTATAGATTTCGCATATGTATTGCTCAATAGGAAATGCATAACTGCCAAGACTTCATCCAGAATAGACTGCACTGACACTTGAATGCACATAAAGGCTACATTAGGATTGCAATCAAAATGCCACAGTTACAATGTGTGAATATGTAATCCCGAAAGCAAGTTTTCAACATCTGAAATGAGTGAAAAAAAATGTCGGTCACAACAGCAAATGCACACTATCATTCGTTGATGTGGAGTCAACATTTTGAATGTAGATCACACTATAGTGGGGATTGTGAAATTTACCTATCCTCACTGTAGTGTGATGTCAGAGTTTGTATATGTAAGTAGCAGGGGGGTATGGGGGGTGCAGGGGGGCTTGATCCCCTCAAAACGTGTGTTGCATGATACCAGATGTGTTAAGTTTGAAAAATGTCAATGATTTCACATTTTTTTCATTTGTTATTTTTATCGGTCACTGTCGTAATGATTTTCAAGTACATAAGAACTCATAAAAACAGTTTCTAAAATATGATTATATATATAATATATAAAATGTTTGTGTGTGTATTATATATATATATATATATATATATATATATATATATATATATATATAAAATATAATATGTGTTACCTTCATTTGACTGACACTCATCTGACTGAGACCAAATGACTGAAATTTAATTTCACTGACACTTCATTTGACTGACAATTAGTACTGGTAGTGTCTAGAGCACTGTAAGGCAAGTAAAAAGAATATGTCCTTTTCTCCCCACTGCAGTGCGACCCTGGAGTTAGTATATATAGTTAGGGGGTGTGTGGGGGTCCCTATTGCTTTATTGCTTATCATTTGAACTAATGGACATCACACTTATTTGACATTGCAAATGCCTGTGAAGAAGGATAGGATACACATTTATACACCATGTAAAACTATCACATGCTAACTCACTGTGAATAACTGTCATAGTTTGCAAAAAAAAAAAAAAAAAAAATTAGACTGTACTTTTAAAAAAATAAATGGCCATTAAGGGAATTAGTACACAGCCGTGCAATATAAACCCACACATCTCCACAAATAGTCCTATCCCTACAGCCATAAAAACTGTAGGTTTACAGATCAACACTTTTTATACTTGTAGTGTGATTACAAGACTTACACTTATTTCAGTTATAGTCACCTGCACTGGTATTTCATTCATTATACTGATGAAAGCAGATATGGACTATAAAAGATTGTTGTGAATTTTATAATTTAGATCTTACTAATGTATGTATTACTCAGCATTCAAAAATATAGAGGTATACTGTATGGTGTTTCTAGGTTTGTGAATAATGGAGACATGTATAGTAAACGGTAGCCTAAGCACCATTCTATAGATGTAAAAATCTGTACTCTATAAGTTACCAAAGAAATATAGATATTCCATATGTCATGTGCAGTATTACATGAATCCGTGCCGATATATTTTACAAAAACTGGTTACCGTGGGTTTGAACCCACACATAGGAGAACAATAGTTTGTTTGTTATATTGCTTAACCTGTTGAGCTAAATGACATCACAATACACTAGATGTCCTAACAGTAAATATTATGTAATATCTGTAATACTTTTATGTGTGAAGTCTTTAGTAAAATACATATAGTTGCAGATAATGTGTCAATACATGAATGCTAACTTTAATGAGTAGAACTAAATTTCCTGCATGTAAATTGCTATTAGCAGTACTTATACACATGGAAAACAATTGAAATACAGGCTCACAGAAAACCATGTGCTTATGACATACATATATGATAATATAGGTGTTAAGGTGTAGATTATGTGACTTACTGTAGGCATCCTGTGGCTGGAGTCAGACCTATGAGACCTTTCAAATAAAGATTCTCTGGATCCTTCCAATATACGTTATCATAGCAATGGTGCACCTGCAGTGTAGTCCAGTAGATCACAGTACGTCTGTCTGTCTGCTATACTCCTCCAGTTCCAAATGTCAATCATTGTGAACTTCCTGGGACATGCTCTCATACTCTGCTGAGGTCCATCATAGACTGTGAGCATCTGAGTGGTCTCCTACTCTGTCCAATTTGGCTACCAAACTCAATGCATACTCCTCTTCATCAACATCCTCATTATGGGTGTTGAAGTTTTTACAAAAATGCATTCCAAAAAATGAAACTGTGGTCCCACTAAATTCACAATTAACAATGGTATGGTAGGAATATTTATAAATATTACAGTTTAAAGTTATCCCATATAGGACGTTAGCAGACAATTGGAGGGCATTGAGCATGTGTTACTCATATTCCTGTTTACTGATACCTATCGGGCAGTTGCACTGAGTACTCTACACTTATACTGAGCTACTTATTAATGCAATGCACTGAGATTTGAGACATTTGCTAATGAGATTCCAAAACATTGAATGATAATCCATCCATCCTCAACCCCTTTTCCTATTTTGCATATGGGGTCGAGGTGTCACCTCAGCAGTGACGATCACCTTGAGCCAAGGTTTACACTGCCAGGTGGCTAGCCATGCCACATTAGTTCATTCATGCTACTCACTCAAACACATACTCTCACCTACAGCCAATTTAGAGAGTCCAGTCCATCTACTGCCTGTCTTTGAAACATCAGAGGAAACTGGAGCACCCAGAGGAAACCCATGTGATCGCAAGGAGGACATGCTGACTCTGCACAGAAGGCACCTCAGCTAAGAATTGAACTGGAAAACTGAGCCACATTAATTATGTATGGCAAAATGGTACATAAAACTCAATGCACTTATGAAGCATCACTCTGGGGAATAGCTGAATTAGATTTAAATTCCAAAGGTAAGCTGTCACCTGCTTGCTTTGCTACTGTGGAATACAGTGCTATTATTACATATATGTCATTATGTTGTATAAAATAATTGAAACATGTTTTTATGTATATATATTGTTTAAATTTCTCTGCATTAGAATCTGGCTGTTACATAAAATAGGGAGGGAGACTTCAGAAATATGTATACATATGGGCACGTCATTGATGGATATAGAGCCATATGCAAACATATGGGTACATGTCCATCAGGGATGATGAGATTTTCCCCATATGCAGTTGTTCAGATAAAAAGAAACCAGCCCCAGACAAGTTCAGACATGGAAGGAATTAAAATATATCTGTAGTTATTAGAGAATAACCTGTAAAGTCTGACATATGTTTACAGTGACCGACAACTTATGAAGATTTTTCAGAACTTATATGTTCATTGACTGTTGTACGGATACCCTCTGATGCCTAGATGTATAATAGTAGTTATGAGTACATTCAGCAGGATAGAGGGAACATGAGGATGTCTTATCATTTACATTATTTCCTGTTGTTATATGTAGCCATGACTGCACAACAAGCCATTTTCTTATATTAATGTTTTACTGCCCTGTTTATGTATGAATTTCAGTAAGTGTAGTCATTACCATATCATGATATTCACATTTGCTATGATGTCTGTCACTGACAGTGATAATATCTGGAATGCATCCTACATTTTTCTGGTAGATTGGTACTGATGTTTGTAGCAAAAACACTCTTCCAGTACTAGAGTTGTGGCACATTGGTTATGTGGTTGGCCCTTATTTGTTATAATATCCATTGATATTGGTTCAAATCCCAACTCTGCAAACTGGTTAACTTGATAGATGTGATGATGGTATTAGGCTGTTGGTTACCTATTTAGTTATGTTAATTGAGATTATCTGTACATAATAGTGACATGTATGATATGGGTTGTTTTACATAGCTATGCACTGCAAATGAGAGGTGAGGTTTTTAACATTTCCATGTCAATATGTGAGCCCCTATATGAACTGTAAGATGTGCATATCGAAGTATCTTCCACATGTTAAAATGAAATAGAAGAGCCAATTTCTTACACAGAGGAAAGAAAATAATAACTGAGGCTCTGCACCAGCATGGCCACAGCTTTCTTGGATGGATGGGCAATACTATGTGGAGGAATCAAGTGTGGATGGATCTGACATACATGATAAATGTTGTGGGTGGTCACACTGTATTCAGGGAACCCTGTCAGTGATGTTGCTCTGACATTATCCTCTTTGAGGCAACAGACTCCACTGCTAAGAGAGGGTGAGAAATGCAACTGGAGGTGTGCCACCATTACCTTCTCCAGATGAGATAACAGTGCTCATGGCCTCACATCATATTACCAGCTAGAATCATGGGATACCCATGGAAGGTATTGAGACAGGTGTTCCAGGATGCAAAGGTATCTCTGATATTCATAAACACTTCAGCATACACCAGTTCTCATTGAAGGACATTAATTCACTCTTCTTACCATTATGTTGTGTTACGTTTGTGTTACAGTACCAGAAATTAAGCATAAACATGAAAGCACACCTGCCTGTAAGTGTCATAGCCTATCTTATACACACAGTAGATGCATAACACTCAGCAACATGTGTGATGATGTGTTTTTCAATTGCATAGGGCCATCAACATCTGAATAGTAGCAACTTGTGTCAAGTAAGTGTATCCGTATCCTGTTAGTGTGATCCATAGTTCCTGCATGCCTCTGCCTCTTGTTGTGTCTGTGGAGTATACTCACATGTTGTTGTTTGTGTGCCATTTTATCCTACAGATACTTCATCAAAAGACATGGGCCAGGAAGCTGTCATATGCTGCTGAAATGTCCCAGAGGCAAATATACCTAGACTCGGGCATGCTTTTGTTTCTGTTAGTACTGGTTACCTCACAGACTGTGAGCCCCCATCTGTGTTGGGCCGTTAGCCTAGTAACCTCATATGATCCTATGTGAGGTGCACATGTCATTCACACAGCTTGCACCAGCTCTCTGTCTAATCCGCATGTATCTATTACTTCCTGGTCAGAGAGCTTAACTGTAGCCTGGCATGATGACTAGCTGTCTGCCTTCTGGGATGCTTTTGCAGATCATCCTCTATTATGGCTTGCAGTACCCCTGTCTGCCATAGTGCATTAAATACCATTGCATTTTTTTTTAATTAAGATTTACAGATTCTGCAGGATTCCCCTAAGAAGAGTGTCAGTAAGATAAAGCACATAGGGCCTCAGATGAGTGCTTTCTTCTTATCAGTGAAGTACTTTGTCACATTTAAGTTGTATTGGGCATGCCCATTGTGTTTTGAAATCCATAATTATCCCACACTGAATAGATAATTACTTGATCTTCTTTTAACGTACATTATGAAATCACATCCAGCACTTATGTGTTGACACCTTCTTTCAGTGTGCTATACTGTCTGCAACTTTCTTTTGGAATCTGGTCCACTGTACTGAAATATCACACATCTGCAGGTTAATGGAAGAAGATATGTATGTGTAAGTGCAAATATGTATCTATACATAACAGAAAGGACCATGTCAGCAAAACCATAATTTTAAACAGAAATGCATCTTTTTCAAAGTATGGATGTTTGACACACTTTTGTGTATAAATGCAAATGTACATTTGCGTAAAAGAAAATATATTTAGGCATACATAGAATATCTCTGTAAAAGACTCATGTAAATCTGCATGATTGTGTGTGTGTGTGTGTGTGTGTGTGTGTGTGTATGTGTGTGTGTATGTGTGTGTGTGTTTGTATTGTATGCATAGGATAGAGAAATAGATAGTTAGACTGACTGATTTATTTGTGTTTATGTACCAGCAGAAAAAAAAACATATTTCCATTGACATATAGTGTTAGACAATTAATAGAAACAAAAGGTTTGGATTGTGTAGGCCAAAAACTGTTTGTTAATATGCAGTTGTACAACACAGTCATTTCTTAAACAATATTAACTGAATGTACAAGATGGCTGATCTCCATTAGCCATCAATCCCTAGTCAGACTGGAGGATGGGTTAGGGAGTTGAATGTTAATGACTAGCCAGAGGAAACTAAGAAATGCAATGTTTCATCAACTCTGTATTCATTTCTACTTAATCTACTTATATGTTAACATTCTTTACGCTATAAATTATGAAAGCACACATTATCATGAATTATTTCTAGTGCATGGCTTATGTTTAAGTAAAAATGTTTGGTTCCATACAAATTGAACTAGGAGGATGTTTTGACTTCCTTTCATTTGCTACATTTTTATGGGTTTATACAGCTTCTGTCTCTTTGAGGTGTTGCTAAAAGTCTTTTGCTTAGATATTACTTAAAACATCATGTAGGGTATGTAGGGTACAGTGTGTAACAGAAAATGCAAAGATATGGTTAAAAAAGTTTGATTAAAATGCCAATCCTCCAAAAATGGACAAGGTGTCCAGAGACATGAAAATGTAACAACTGTAAGGAAGTGATGCAATCCATGTAGTTCATAATGCACTGAAGAAGAAGAAATACTAATTATCTCAGATGGATTAAGTTCAATGAAAGTATAACATTCTTAACCGGATTCACTAATCTTCCATGCAGGACTAGCTTAGTCCTGCATGGAAGCGTCCATTTGGTAGCAGGATGGCAGCGTGCCATGCATATTACCAAGGGGCGCTGCCCGAGCTCGTAGGCTTACATGGAGCATGTATGAGAGCAGGGGGCATGTGTGAGAGCAGGCTCTCAGAATAAACATGCCTCTGTAATGTAGAACAGCAGAAGGTGTTAAGAAATGAGTGAGATCGCTCATAGGTGTCCGCATATCCCCGCCATGCATATTACCAAGGGGTGCTGCCCGAGCTCGTAGGCTTACATGGAGCATGTATGAGTGCAGGGGGCATGTGTGAGAGCAGAGCTCTCAGAATAAACATGCCCCTGCAATGTAGAACAGCAGAAGGTGTTAAGAAATGAGCAAGATCACTCATAGGTGTCCGCATATCCCCACCAACAGTCCCCCATGTTTACAACAACAACAGTACATATAAATTAAAAGAAGAAACCCATTTATTTATTTTTTAAGATCTGAGTACAGCTAACCATAGGTGCGCAGGTGTGCCCATTGCTTAGTTACGGTTATAGCAGCTTAAAAGGCTGAAGAGGATAACAAGGAAGATATATGCAAATGAAGCAACACAGCAATAGTGTATTGGGCAGAGCATTTGCCTAATGAGCAGGCATTCCCAGTTTGACTCCCAATGCAGTACATTCCATTTTTCCTTCAAATCACTTTATGATAAATATTTTTGTGGCATAACCTAATAAATAACATACATTTGTGATTTGCAGTACTGCATGTAATGCAGATGTGAGGTATCAGTGTCATAATGTTGCAAAGTCCACAGATAAACACATGTGCCCCATAAAGTATTACAGATACAAATAGAAGGTAAACTGTGTAATGAATGATAACCCCATACATTTTCCAAATCACCCACCTCCCCAAGAACCATTACACTATTACTGTCTAAAATCTAGCACTAGTAAGGGGTAGTAAGAGGTAGTAAGCATATTTAAGCACAAGTAAGTGGGTTTAATTTGCACGGGGTTAAGCAATGCACACACAGGTTAAGCAAGATTGAAGCTGTCTGCAAACATATGTAACCAGAGGTTAACATTGCTTACCCTCAAGCAGACCAGCGCAAACCCGCTCACAATTGCTTAAAAGTGCTTTAGTCACTGTATCCAACAGCTCTTGTCCTGCCCAGCAACAAAATAATCAGCACTCCCAAGTTGCAAACCCTGGACACTGCACACTATAGGCAACGTGATGTACTACTAAGACATGGCAGATACACATACATCTGATGTTATCACACATACATCTGATGTTATCACTAACATATTATCTAGCACAGTCATTCAATAGTATATAGGAAATGTATGTAATTATCTATCTAATACAGGGAGAACATTTGAGAAGGGCAATCAGCTTAGTTTCTGCTCCTCCTTTCTCCCTTCCACTTAAAAAAATGTCTAAGCTTGTTTCCTGCCTTTCCTGTGTGTAGTCTAGTCGGGATACAAATTTGCTGTGTCCAGGACTATCTAAGCCCCCAAGCCTTTCTGTGTTGGAGGAAAGCCTTCTAGCTTAATTTTGTTTCTTAGAACTAGCCAGTTTTTTTGTTTCAGCACTTAAGTCTGTATGTTTTTGAGCTGAGCACTTGTTCAGAACTTATTGTAAGCACTAAATAAGCTACAAATTACTACAGCACTCAACTTTCCTCACTGTCTAGAGGAAAACAGTTTCTAGTACTTGACAAATAAGCACCTATCAAGGCATGTCTAAGGGACAGCTCCCAGTGTTTTCTCCTGTCTATCTGATGAATTTAGACATCTTGGGGCAATGCAGCAATTGCCTCATGTACACAGACAACCCTCTCCTCCTACCACCCAACGCTACAACCTGTGAGAAATGCACTTATATAGCCAAACTGGAAGCAAAGCTCTCTTCAGCTAAGACTGGGCCAAACTGGAAGCAAAGCTCTCTTCACCTAAGACTGGACTAGACAGTCAAGAGAGAAGGTAAACACTTACACGACACCACACTCCGCACATAGTCCCTCAAAACCTACACCATCAAAACACACACACACAAACACAAAACACACACCTACATTCATGTAGGCTCTCAGTAAAAACGTGCACAAGCAACAGGGACCTCAAAAGCAGAAACACAAGCAACCACCACCCCCCCCAACACAACCCAAATGACACATAGCCCACAAACTCTGTGTGCCACTCAACCATAGCCCATAAGGCATAACAATGTATCCAACACTCTAGTCATAGGTGACTCTATAGTCAGGCACACTGATGTTCCACTCACCAGGCTAAACAAGGAGAAAGTTTCTGTCAGCTGCCTGTCAGGTGCCAGGATTTGTCACATAATGCATGCACTCAGGTCACTCCACAACAAGTACAAATATGACTCTGTCATTGTCCATGTTGGTGTGAATGACCTGAGACATACTTCCCTGGACTACATGAAAAGTGACATGGAGGAGCTGTCCGATCTTGTAGCCCAGGCAGGTATGACCCTAGCCATGAGTAGCATCCTGCCATCACCCAGAATGATACCGCAGTACAAGGACAAAATGATTGACTTCAACAATTGGCTAAGCTACTGATGTCATTCTAAGTGGATCCAGTATCTGTCTGCCTGGGATGACATGATCGACAAACCACAATGCTTTGCCAGAGATGGCCTGCACCTGTCACTCCTGGGATTCCGGATACTTGTTAAGGCTCTAGCCACCCCTATAGTGCCTTTTTTAGGCAAGGTTCAAATGACAAATTCACCACCGTAACAGGTACAAGCAAGAAGAATCTGAGGGTATTGCTACTCAATGCTAGAAGTCTAAACCTCAAAATGCACTCACTCGAGGCACTCCTTAAAATGGAGAACATCGACATCTGTGCAGTGACAGAGACCTGGTTCAAGACTCCAGTGAGTACCCCTGCATTACCAGGCTATAATTCATACCACACCTTTCGGCCCTAACCTGGACCGAAACACTAAAGGCAGAGGCATGTCCATATTCATTAAGGATATCCACACCTCCAGGCTAGTTACTCAGCATAATGCATCCAAGATTATCCAAGTGCAACTAACTCTGGGCAAGACCACAATCCAAATTGTAGCTTGCTACAGATCCCCCACCATGCCCCAGGATTCCCACTTCTCATTTCTTGATACACTTGAAAATATTAGGGTACAACCTAACACCCTAATAATGGGCTACCCCACCATTAAATGGGAAAACTACTCATGTACCAACTCTTGCGCTCAACATTTTCTGGAATTCATAAATTCCAATGCCTTGGATCAACTTTTCCACACCCCCACCAGGAGCAGCAATATCCTAGACCTGATTATTACCAACATGGGCAACCGGTGCTCCACACCAGAGGTCATTTCCTCATTGGTCAGATCTGACCACAAGCTAATCACCCTAGACATCCACATCCCCCCCCCACCCCCATTAGGGAAACCACAGTAAAAAATTACTCCAAAGACAACTTCATGCTTCTTAGGACAGAAGTGGCAAACTTCATGACACCCATGCTGATGGACAATAGAGGTATGACTGCTGAATCCTACACAAATGCACTTTATAAGCGCTTACACGAGTGCATGGATCGTGCAATCCCTAACAGAACCAAGATGTGATCTTCCAAAAAAAGGAAGCCAGTCTGGTGGTCCCCTGCCATAAACAATCTCTACAACAAAAGAAAGAAACTGTTGCAAAAAAGAGTAAAATCCCATGATAGAAACTCCCTGGTCAGCCTCAGTAAGAAGCTGAGATCCCTCATAAAATCCTCCAAAGCTAGTTACGAAAACAAAATTGCCACTGACTCTAAAGACAACCACAAAGCATTATATAGCTATGTCAAGAATCTCAAGGGAAACACTCAGGATGCTACCAGTGGGAGAAACAGTGTAGGCCAGCTAAGTCTAATCTTGACACAAAAACAGGTCCATCCCTGCTGGGACGAACCAAAAATTGTGAGTCAATCCAATGTTTACACATGTCTCGAAAGATGAACAAGGCAAGGCTCATACGCACATGGACTAAATGGATGAAGAGTCTGAAGAAGCTTGGGTTGAGACAGTATACTGGATGAGTACCGAGACGTGGAGAGAAGGCACTGTGTGGAGGTATGGTATTGCTGGGCTAGCAACTGCAGAATGGATGGTTGCTGTGTATGTGGATCTTGGGAAGGTGGGGGAAGGAACCATGGGTATGAAATTATGAAAGATATATGCAAATTAAGCAGCACAACAATAGTGTAGTGGGCAGAGCAACCACTTAATGAGCAGGCATTCCTCGTTCGAGTCCCACTGCAGCACAGTCTATTTTACATGGCAAAGAATGTTATACCCAATCTTTTTGTTGCAAAACCCTCTAAATAACACATATGTATGAACTAGAGTACTGCAGGAAATGTACATGTGAATTGTCAGTGTCATAATGAATAAGGCAGTAGTAAACAGGTTTAAGAACAAATAAGCAGTAGTATGCATATGTAAGCACTAGTAAACATGTTTAAGTGCATTTGCACAGGGTTAAGCATTTCCTACACAGAGTAAGCAAAGTAGAAGCTAACTGAGTGTAAGAAACATTAACTGGAAGTAAGTACTGCTTAGCTCTGCACAAACACACTTACAACTGCTTTAAAGTGCCGTAACCACTCTGTATCCAATGGCCCATGTTCTGCCCAGCAACAAAATCAACAGCCTCTGCAATGCTCGAACCCAGGACCCTGCACAACATAGGCAAAATGATTTACCACTAAGCCATGCTAGATATAAACTAATCTGATGTTTTCAGAAACATACCATCCAGTCCAGGCATGCAACAGTACAGAGAATGTATACCAACATCTAGATATCTGTGTGTGTAAATATATTAATATCTAAACAGATACAACATATATATATATATATATATATATATATATATATATATATATATATATATATATATATATATATATATATTTCTAAAAATATATACATATATATTAATATATATGAACATATATACATGCAAATGCCTACATCGACACTTATATGTGGCTATACCTATAGGTCTACATATACACAGCAAGTTACATATGTGTATGCAGATATATATCTATGTACGTATATACAGACATAGTTATATAGATATATATATATATATATATATAAATATATATATATATATATATATATATATATATATATATATATATATATATATATATATATATATATATATATATATATATATATATATATATATATATATAGGTATATATGGCCATACATCTGTAAATAGCAATGGTAGATTAACAAAAACACATATGTCCACATGCACCGTTAAAGGGGATGAGAGGCCCCACACACTATACGTCTTGTAAGAATAGGCATCCCACCCCCACAGCCAAACACATCTGCCCTACAATACATTACCAAGTGTTGTAGATCCCATAACCAGGACCTGACATGACATGTGCACAAGATGTTAACAGTACTACATCCCCTCTGTATAATGTCAGGCTGGTATTGGTAACATATTGCGTCCCATAGGAAATGTAAAATGTGGAAGCCATCAACATCCACAGGATACAGATACACAGAAACAGATATGCAGATACCACTATACATATATATATAGATATACATGTGACTACACATACACCATGCAGATATATGTACAGTAAGATACATATGTAGAAGGTACACACATTATGGAACAACCACTATGCCTACAGTTAACAGCTGAACAACTGGACACTGTATGGGCCACCCATACAAATGACAATCGCTGCCTGCAACATATAGCCACAGGGAGGTCATAGGAAAAAACACCACACACAGGTTTGCAGAAATGGAAAACCTTTTAATTGTGTACTATTACAGTTCTATACGCCATGTCATATAGCTGTTCAGGCACTGACATCCATATAAACATTGTAATTCAGCTGTGAAACAGTTATACAGTAGTCTGGAAAGGTTCACAGCTGTTGCTGTCCAGGCCAAGCCCTTCAAATTGTACAATAGTGAGGACAGACTGGGCCACAGGATATCAAACAATCAACAGTATGTAATGCAGGTGTATAGTTCACCAGCCTATATCTACACCAGCCTATATCTACACTCTGTACAAAATCACTAGGTGATAAAGACATCATGTGACCAAATTGGTTGTAATTGTTACATAACAAGGCATAACTGACACCATCACAAAAGCACACTGACAAACAAAACAGTCTGTATGGCAGGAGGCAGTAGGCTTGCATTAACCCAGTTTATGTAAGTAATGTAAATATAGGTGAAGTATACTCTACTGTACATCCAGATACCTTAAGGCAGCTCACCCCTGATACCCCCACATTTTGTGACAGCTTAGGTCATTTATTGTGCCCACCCCCTAGACTCCATAATACAGGGCCATAAACCACTGTTACATACACTGGCCTCTGGAGTGCATAAGAGCACACAAGTATTGTGTAGGTGACTCCCCCACCGTATGTGTGGGGGATACAACAGCAGTGGACTGATGGCAGCAATGGCAGTGTGATATACTCACAGCCCACTACAGAACAACCACCGACAGCATGTCATATGTGCAAAGCTTGGTATGTAGATGGAGGACAGAGGCTGGAACACAGGCACATATGTGGAACAGTGTTGCCATACACTAAGAAAGTTGCTGGTGTTACAGGATAGTCTGCAACATACCTTTACTCAGGGAATTGAGGTTAGAATCAAATGGATGTAGCCATGTACTGATAGTGCTTAACACACACACTGCTTAACACACACACTGCCAGTGAAATATCTGACACAGGACCTGTGTGGTGGACAGACAACACATGACAGGCACACCTCTAGCCAGAAAGAGGATAGGCCCACAGTTGAGAGCTATGCAGACAGACTGCATTCCAAGGTAAACTGGTATGTACACACACACCCTGTAACACCAGTACTATAGAAAGCATAACACAACTATACTCACTCTCTGTCTTTATTTCCTGAACCTCCTACAAATATGTAGCTGCCCTGAATGTGCCGGTTCTCCTGTAAGAGCTATTGCTACCTGCTGTCTGTAACACAGATGCCCACACACAGGAAGGATGTCCATCACACAGGAAATGTAAAGGGATCACACCCACATGATGTAGGGGTTTAGAGTAGGTGGTTGTCATGACGGTGGTAACTGGAAGTAGGTGGTTGCCATGACAATGGTAACTGGAAGTACTACACATGTGTAATCATATATATATATATATATATATATATATATATGGCTATCTGGATAATAATATGTACATATATTTCCACCATATGTCTTGGACATGGAGTGTAGCCCTACCCCAGCCTCCATAGTCCCTCAGTCATAGTGCAAGAGGATGTCAGGTATGTATAGCAGGTATATTAGTAGAATATTGCTACTGTCATTGGGATTGTCTTCACAGACATGGTGTGTGTTGGAGGTCACATCTCCTTATAACATGTGTGTTATTGGCTACTGACAGACATCCTAAGGTCATCATAGTAGAGTACCGCTGCTGGCACGTACTGCCCCTGTGGACTGCAGCAGAGATATTAATCTAATAGAGATACTAATCTACCTACTTTTATTAATCTGCATGGCTTCACTCAACACATAAACATCCCAACAAAAAACAACAAAAACAGTAACAAAGAAAATTGATTGGATTGATCTTAACAAATAGTCTCCAAATAAAAAATATATAACAGGTACTCTTCCAGATGACCTCAGTGACCTATACTAACCTATATCATCAGGCATATCTATCTATCCCTATCTCTGCATAACCCATTGCAAAAAGTAAAAAAGAATTACCTACCCTACCCTAATTTGAACTTATGTGAAGTTATGCAAGTTAACTGTTCCTAATCCATGGAATAGATGATAGATGAAATCACTCACTTCAATACCTTTTCTCACATCATCCTTGCATCTATCTCCATTAAAGCTAGCTAAGACAATGCAATCTAAGCAAAACACAGCAGCTAAACAAACTAACAAAAACTAATAGAAACTAAAAACAAACCTAAAAAAAATGGAATTCAAACTAAAAATTACAAAAAGAAATATGATTTAAAAAAAAAAAAGAAATAAAAAAAAAATAAAAGAACAAAATATTACACAACAAACAAACTCCACAAACCAACACCAGCAACTACACCTATTACCACACTTAATTTATAGCTACCCATACCCTCTCTCTGACTCCTTCCAGCTGCCTCCAAGACCATAAGACTCACACACAACACCTAATTACTTTAACACCTTCTTTACTTCAGCCATTCAAAAGCATCCAACAACTTTAGCTACTGATTCTACTCCCCCCTCTATACATAAACCCACCTACCCTCAGCCTTCACATCCAACCCTCCTCACCCAACCCATATTTACTGTCCCTACTTCCATAAACTGCAGAGCATTCCAATCAGCCGTGCCAAAGCCCCAACTTATCCCACTAGGTCTTTAATTAATAATACTATAAAGAATTAACCATAATTAACTCCTCTATATAAATATACACATATCCCACTCTTCAGAGGTATCAACCTGGGAGTATTCCACCCACAGCCTAGGCTCTTGCTATCTCCTCTTGCTTGGATACTAATAAAAGGTACAAAATCTTACTAAAATCTCTGTTAAAAAATAATCTCCTAGCTAGGCTAATCACCAATTCGCCATCAACTGTCTCCAACCACTAACCCTACTATCATTCAACATTCTTCCTCTCAATGTACGCAACACCTACAACTCTTCCTCCGTTTCTATCAACCTATCAAAAGCCTTTACACTTGATCCTTCTCCTACACCGGCCCATGTCAACCTCTCTGACCTTTGACTTTTTTAATCATCAACAATCCTCTCTAAAAACTCGCAAAAAAGGCTTCTCTCTTGACAACCAGGCTCTACTTCTTCCTCCCCCCATTCTATGAAACCTCTGGTTCAGCTCACCTTTCTCCTCTTCTAACTTCCTCTTTCTCCCAATCATCTGCAGTCATAGCTCATCCTCAATCCTCTTCTCCTTTTATGCTGGATGTTTGTTTAATCATTTGTCTACCAAGCTCCATCTCTTGCTTCCACAAAACAAACACACCATAACCACTCGAATAAAGGTTCTCCAACCAGACTTTCTGAACACCAATCCTTCAACAAAACACTGATAAAAACTTCCAAATCAAACAATGTGAGGAGACTCCATTTTTTTTTCCAACTCAAAATTTTGAATCAACTCCCCACACCTCACTACACAGACTTCTATTCACTCTATTATTAAATCCAATCTAAGACTCTACTACTCAAACTACTGGCTATGTGTTCCTGGGTAACCTTTCTTACTCTACTTGCTTCTCTCCTTTACTCCTCATTTCCTCTTCATCTCTCCTTCTTCATCATTTCTCAGCTTCTCAATGTTACTTAATCTATTAATCCATCTGTCTCTTCTTCTTTTTTTTATTTTTTTTTATTAAATATATATGTCTTTGAATAACATACCTTAACTCTTATCTAACCTATCTAACTGCTCTGCCTCCTCTCATCTAAGCCACATGGAATATAGCCTGTATTTATTTTTTTTATTTTTTTTTTTATTATTTTGTTTTATTTTTATATACATTTTTTTTGTGTTTTTTAAGTTGTTAGGTAGTTTTTTCCTCCCCACTTCTCCTGGACTTGTATCCAGTTGGACTAGCCCGGTTAACAAATGTAAAATAAAATAAAATAAAATAAATAAATATTGGCCAATATATGTGGACATTCTGACACACTCTGTACAGTCAAGAGGTATACATATAACCCCTTAGTGCTAAACATGTGTACCATGCCTGACAATATGGTTGTAGACAGCCATGTAGATGGGTATAACACATAATGACTGGAATACATTTGCCATCATAGGTTATGCATTCACACATCCCTGTCTGGCCTGACACATAATAACCACTGGTACAGGGGTGCCATGACCACATACTACCCACTAGATATTGACATACATCTGTACAGCATACCACTGCTCTTTCTGACATACATGACTGTTAAGGGAGGCCCAGCAGCAGTACATCTGGTAAGTATCTGCACATGACATCTCACTGGGTAAGTACACTAAGCTCCTAGGCATGTAATAATACACTGTGCAGGCTACAGGAAGATTGACTCAACACTGGCCTACATCTCCTATGGGGGAATGCACATGTACCTGAATATATAGCAGGCTCTACAGGCATGTCACAGCACAGAGTAAGATACACCTGTGTGAAAGTGCATAACCACAACCAGTGTGAACACAGCCACAGCCACATATGTTAAGCTAGCATAATATTACAGTATATGGACTATCTGTTCAACACCATCCTCATATGTGCCACTCATGGACTGACTCTACATATACTGGGCTGCTACACATTTTAGTCTGATGGCTCTGTGGTTTGGGACATGTGTGTGTGTGTGGCTGTGGCCCTACAAACATGTACACCAATATGGTACCATACAGTGGAGCAGCATGTAACATCAGATAGGATGGGACCTAGAACAATGACATCTACCACAGTCTGTACACAGGCTAAAGTACATATTAACAATATACACCATGTCGACAGTCACCATAAGTACACAGACCTCAGTACTATATAAACATCCACAGAATGTCCAGATTATGTCATCAAATATAACCCTCTACTGTACATAACATGTGTAGCAGTCTGATATCTCATTGGCTTGTTATCAGATATGATGACACTAATTATGGTGTACAGCACATATGCACCACTTCTAGCATGGCATATGCACACATGTTGACAGAGTTGTGGCTGGAAGCACATACACAGGGCCCATAATGACATGTTGCTGTGATAACCTCCAACATTTACTGTTGTAACAGGGTTTGTTGCAAAATATATCCTATGAGGGATTTGAAGCCAGTGACTGTCACAGCTTTCACCATCTACAAACTGCAAGCCTCACACTACCTTCTGCAGTCCACAGATAGATGCTCCGTGGGTAACACATGAAATCAAAGGCACAACACACTGCCCTGTCTACACACACACACACACACACACACACACACACACACACACACACACACACACACACACACACACACACACACACACTGTTAAACCAACAGTACTCCAAATGCAGTATTAGCAGCACTAATAGTCTGCAGTCAGGTCAGGCACATCCCCCCTCCTGTGTGTTGTCCTGTTTCCACAGTGTATGTTGTTAGAGGAAAATCCCCAATCCATCTGAGATGCTGTTTGCCAAACAACATTCCTGCTCACAGTGAATGAAAAGGGCTAACACCAACATAATGTTCCTATATATTAGACTGTTTTTACATGCAGTTGGGCATGGGAATGTTACCATAGCTGTTCCACATGCAATCAGCTAAGGGAGGGCTGCAATCCATGCTGAGGCCATCAACTGATCATGAGCATCACTTAAAATATGCATGCTGCTGCCAAACAAAGTAGGTGTAGGTCTCCACATCCACCAGAGAGGCAGTGGGAGAGGCAGATAGAGGCAAAGACAAGTCAGGGATGGGTGGGAGAGTAAAACCTAAGCATGTTTGTGTCACACACCTACCAGCACAGGGTATCAGACTCCTGACGACTATATAGTGCTATCACAGTTCTATGCAGTTATTGGATGCGCCACATGGGTTACCTGTTGTAAAGCCCTCAGAACATATATGTGATGGTGACTGACATCTGCAACAGGGATACAGTAGCTATACGGTAGGTGATGTACATGTGTTTGTCTGCATAAACAGATGCCAGCATCAACACAGTCACACTCTCACAGGAACGCACACATTTTGGCACACTTGGCAGAGCCAGGATTACAACTCATCAGCAGTGGGGATTGCCACAACATATCACTGTGCAGGTATCACATGCACCACACTGCTCATATGGTGGTTGTATAGGTAAAGGGTATGGGGAGATGTCTGACATCAGACAACATGCTTCAGTATGCCCATGGGGGTTGTAGGGAGTGTGGATGGGAACATACGCATCATACAACACACACACACGCACACAGGGTGCCAGTACTGACATGCATGGGTGCATGTCTGCACGGGTGTGTGGTGGTCAACTGTGCCAGACTGCTGTACGAGGCAAGGTGATGGGTATACCTTGGCATCAGGCCACATGACAATGGTCTGTATTGTGGCACAGGGCTGTAGTGTCTGCATTTACCCACACAGGTGGGTATTGTATCCCCCATCCAGTCACCTGGGTGACTATTGTGTGTGGCCAATGCTGTGCATCACTTGCCATATATGTGTTCCTTAGTCCATGACATGGATGGTGTCTGGGATGTACACTTCTCCCACATGCATGTACACTGACATGTAGAATTGTACCTGGGGTGTCTGGCCCATGTTGCGAACACAGATTATCAGATGTGCCACTCTTGCCCACCTGTGGCAGTAACTGGTAATAGGCAGCAGATTTACCCTGCACCTACATTGATAGCATGCTAACAGCATTCCCTGCTATCAGTGGCATCTGTCAATACAGGGCATGTTGTCAGGCATGGTATGTCCTTTGTGGGTCACATGTGATGGCACCACGGGTGTTGCAGGTGTCCTTTGTGGAACATGGGGAAGGTGCACTGTCTGCATGTACATGCATATTGGACAGATGGACAGGGTGCCATGCCCTCTGTAGCCCACAGCTATCACCCCATAGTTACTACCAGTGGCCAATATGCAGTGTACTACCCACATATTGGCTGTTGCCTAGGCATGTGTGTGTGTGTGTGTGTGTGTGTGTGTGTGTGTGTGTGTGTGTGTGTGTGTGTGTGTGTGTGAGACATGGTTTAAAAGTGTGCTTTGGGTAACACTGGGGTTGCCTGGCCTTGATGTCACATGTATGGGTATGGCGTTCCACCCTAGCCTTTCAGCTATTTCACATCTGTTATCCCTGTACAGTGGACATTATGATATATAGTAGGGCCACCATATAAGAAATATGCAAAACACGCTCCACATTGGCCACAACTCACAACCACCTGCACACAGTATATGAGTTACAAACACACACACACCAGTCATGTCTGAGAGTAGAACCCCCTACCTAACTAGTTTATTACACTACACCACTGCTCAGTTATAGTACGCACCACAGAGATAATTGGAGTACTCTTTCCCCAAAGGTGCATATCACATTGGATGACATCAACAGGATTGCCAAAGTAGGCCATTTGAATTGTATTTAGTGTGACTAACATAAAATCCATTGCTCTCTACACAGACAGTGACACACACACAAAACATCCACAACCAATGTGTGGGTATAGATCCCCTATCAGAGGTCTATATCACACTACAGCATGAAGCTGTTATGGGACGCACCACGGCAATTACTGGAGAACTCCTTCCCCAAAGGTGTATACACAATGAATGACATCAGCAGGATTGCCAAAGTAGGCCATTTGAAATGTACTGCATGTGACTAGCCTAAAATACATTGCTCCCTACACAGACAGTGACACACACACACAAAACATCCACAACTGACATGGGTGGGTATAGAACCTTTAACAAAAGTCTATATCACACTACAGCATAGAACTGTTATAGGACACACCACAGAGATTACTGGAGAACTCCTTCCCAAAGGTGTATTTCACAATGAGTGACATCAGCAGGATTGCCAAAGTAGGCCATTTGAAATGTGCTGTGTGACTAGCCCATAATTCATTGCTCTGTACACAGACATTGAAAAACACACAACGCATCCAGAACTGCCATGGGTAGGGATGGAACCCTACCACAGTTCTAAATCACACTACAGCAGTACGCAGTTATGGCATGCGCTATGGAGATTACTGAGTTACAACCTTCCCAGAGGTGTAGTTCTTGGTGGGTGACATCAGCAGCCTTGCCAAAGTTGAGTATATGAATTGTAAGGAGTGTGAGTACCCTAAAAAACATTACTGTCTACATAGACAGGGTCAGACAGACACACACACACTTGCCATGTATGGGATTAGAACACCTACCTAACTACTTTAGCACACTGCAGCAGTATGCAGCTATAGGATAGGCTGTGGAGATTACTGGGTTACAACTCTCCAAAAGGTGTATTTCACATTGGATGGCCTCAGCAGGCTTGTCATAGTAGGGCTATGGGGAGGGCAGTGTGTGTGCATGGGCCATAACCCATTCATCTAGGGGTTGACATGCCACATGTGGGCACACACGGGGTCATATTTCACAGGTACGTGTATACAGCTGCTAGATGACTACTTCCTTGTACAGTCATGTTGCACAGCTGGCACGTGCACCACATAGTCTGTAATGCTGACCGATACTGGAGGCTAATATCTACAGTGAGTGACATCTGCACCTCATGTGTTTAGGGCTCTTTGGCTGTGCACTGGGTGGGACAGGCCTGGATGGCTCCTTGTCACAGTCACCCTCTTCCACACATCTATGCATATCTACCTTTTGCTTATTATAGTGTGTTGTCCTGACATATACATTTGTATTCCTATCCACTGTTTGTGCAAGGCCTGAGTGCTGCATACTGATGAGTGTCTGCACTAACAACTGCAATTGCCAGATATGTCTGATCCACTGGTGTTTGCAGACATGGCCTTTATGTGTGTGAGCATGCCCAGTATGACCTTTCAGTATGTTGTTGACTGACATTGCCTTCATTTCTGTGTGTGTGAGCATGCCCAGTATGGCCATCTGTATGGAATGTGTGGATTGTGTCCAGCTAGTTTATGCTGCAGTGCTGACCTTTGTGCTGTACACCAACAGGTAGCATGCTGTCTCTGCAGGGTATCCATCGATCATTTGGCTTTGACTGTTACTACATTTCTGCACAGCGGGGGGGGCACACCTAACTGTTCCTACATTTCTACACAGGAGTGGGGGCACACCTGACTGTTATTACATTAATATGTAGGATGGGGGGGGGGCATACCTGACTATTACTACATTTCTACACAGGATGGGGGGGGCACACCGGACTGTTATTACATTACTATGTAGGATGGGGGGGGCACATGACACTTGTACACATTTGCTATGACTGTACTGGTATGTCAAGTACTCCATTTCATTCTGTATTACTGACTAGAGGCATACCAATGTACTTCAGATCATGGCTTTGGTTGCCCTTCATATTATTGTCTGACTTCCTACCCTTTAGAACTAATGTCCCACTGCCTGCCCTGCTGTGGTCTGTCTGTGTAAGCCAGGGGGGGTTAACCATAGCCATCATTCAGGGGCCATGGTACAGGCGCTGTTTGGGTTTGTCTACACCTGTCCTGCTGACTGAGACTGTTGTTGGGTATGTGAACCATCCTGACTGGCATGTGTGGGTCATATGGACACACATGTCTTTCAGCACATTTCCTGCAGTGGGTTTTGTCACCCTGCATAGTACTGGCAAATATGGTGACACCAGTATGTGTTACAGATATCATGGTGCCACTATGGGTGTCTACTGTCTGCTGCCATAACAATCATCCAACCAATTCCCTTGCATGCTCACATCCACACCATAACTACAGGTAACAATACATTCTACTCCATTTGGCAATTGGTAGGTTGATTGACTTAACATGAGGGTGTGCCAGACTTGCAGACGGTGCTGGAGGGCTGCCTTTGTCGGTGCACAGGTAGTGTCATGTTTGGTGTCCCTTTTACTGTATGTGCAAGTTGGAGAGAGGTGTCATTCCCTGGGTCCCTACCTTGTCAGCGCATGTGCTATGCGTTGCCTCTTTGCCAAGGCCAGGGCATACTGGGAATGCCTCCTTCTGCCTACTGTGGCAGGCTCAGGTTGTTCCTCCTCCAGGTCACTCTGTGTCTGTGCAGGCCTTGGCATTGGTGGGGGGCTGTGTGGCCCTGCCCCATGCTGTTCCTGCTGCAGTTGTTTCCGCAGGATCATATTGTGTAGCATAGCACATACCATAACAATTTTGGTACATGTAGCTGGTGAATACTGCAAGGCTCCACTGAATGTGCCCAGACACTGGAACCATGACCTGTGCATCCCAAATACATGCTCTATTATATGTCTGGCCTGTGCGTGTGCTTCATTATGGTGTTGTTGTTCAGGTGTGTGTGCATTTCTGATAGGTGTCATTAGCTACAGCTCCAGTGTGTACCCAGCATCCTCCACTAGGTGACCGTAGGGGATGTCCCCATTGGCAAATCTCTGGTACAGCTGTGTCAGATGCCATATGTGGAATCGTCATAGCTTCCAGGGCAGCCAGCACACACTTTTATTATAATGCCCTGGGTATCACATACGACCTTGCAGTTGACGGAGAGTATGCCCCTGCAGTAGCTATAAGCCCTACCCTGCTCATTGGGTGGTGCTTTGATGCATATGTGCATGCAGTCTATAGCACCCACTACCCCAGGGTATTCTGCTATTTGGTGGAAGAGACTCATATTGCTGGTCAACACCTCACGGGTGTTGAGGAAATATACGTGCTCACTGGCATGTGCTGACATGGCATCCAAGAACTTGTGGAATACTCTGGATGCTGATGCCTGTGAGATCCCCATGATATCCCCAGTTGTGCTTTGGGAGGTACCTGTGGCTAGTATATCTAGGTCTACACATACCTTGGTATCCATTGGGATGGGTTCCCCTCGGTCAGATTGGCATGTCAGGTGTGGCCGGCACAGCTCAACAATTTGCTGTAGGAGGTCTCTGTCCTCACTATAGCGCTCCACTATCTCCAGCTCATGTAGCCCCTGGTAGGTTACCCTGGATCTGTACACTGTTCTCCATCTCCTCACTGTGGGCTGTTCGACAGCATTCACATCCTCATCCTCTTGCACATGTTGTTCTATGTTGCCTGCTGCAGCCCTTCGCATTTTGTAGGTTTGTTTGTTGAAATTTTCCCACTTGTATACACCGGTGGTGTAGAGTGTGGGAAAAACCAGAGGGGAAGGTGTTTGCTTAGTTTATAGTAGTGTTCTGGGCTGGGCTGGTCTGCTGCCTGTGTAATTGGCTGATTTTGATACATTTCACCTGCCAGCTAAGCTAGTTCTCCTTGATTACCTCCCTAATGATGTTTTCCCTTCCCATTGCCTCCCTGTTTAAGCCCGTGTGTGCGCCGCACAAACAGAGTGCTCAAATGTGCACACTGCTGCTATTTCCTGGTTTAACTTCTTTTTTTCTTCCTGTAAAACCTGGTGCGCAGCATGCACACCCGCTTAGGCTTTGTAAAGAGTGCTAGGCAGGTTTAGACACAGCCCTTAGCTTAGCTGTGCTAAACTAGGAGCAAACCCAAGCCACAGGGCTCCACTCCGCTTACAGTATGCCTGTCACACACCCCCATGATGTCACCTACCCCCTAGGCTTGCACCCAGCTATTCCTATTCTTACACTGTTGGGACCTGACTCACATGCTGGGGGAAAACTGGGATTCACTATCCTTCCCTTCATTTGCATAGGATTGCCTGCCAATGCGTAGTTATATGTCTCACACTGAGCCTCCCCCTTTGCAACCACTACTCACTGACCAGGTTGTCTTCTCCCTGCCATTGACTTGCTTGGTAGAATACTGATTTTAGTTATAATGCTTATTTTAGGTTTATTTTATTATTTCCCCCTGATCCCATTTACGTGCCGCTCCCCTACGCTTAAAACAGCCGAGATCAGCTAAAAAAAAAAAAAATTTTTTTAGTTTTTTGTTTGTTTGGAATGCCAGTGGCCTTATACTTGGCCATTAGCATGCTTACTACTTGATATGCTTCCTCTATTTGGAGCTGTCATAGTCTGTTTTGGAATTTGCAGAAATGTACTTCGTTACTAACTGAGTACATTTCTGCAGATAGCACTAGTCCTATACTGACTGTTGCAAACTTCCTGGATTGCAAAATCACCTCATTTGCATGGATTTCACCTGCAAATGGGGTGATTTGCATACCAGGGCTTAGTCTGTGCAAGATTAGTGCAGAAGTGCTCGTGCATGCCCCTGCAGGCTGTTCCTGGATCGCACGGCAGACATATTGCCTGCTTGAGCTCCTGCACCAATCCTGCACTCTGTGCAAGCTTTTGAGAATCCGGGGGTCTGTGTTTTGCTGCTTTGTTGCTTAATAAATAGAAGCATATGGAAAATAAAATCAAGCCTACATCTTAAGCAAGTTCAAGAATAAAAAATGGAACAGACAGTCCAAAACAAACTTCAATGCACTTCACTGAATTTTAATGACATAAAACCACAGACTGAGCACTTTCATCTTAGAAACAAAAAGACTTCAAAGAAAGTGCTCAGTCTGTGGTTTTATTCCATTAAAATTCATTGAAGTGCATCGAAGTTTGTTTTGGAGTGTCCTTTCCATGTTTTGTTTTTTATTTTGTTATTAGTTTATTGAAGTGCCAGAATAACTTAACTCGTTAATGCCTATGTGATGTAGAATGTCACACCTCCAACAGCTTAGATATATCTTGCATTCTAGAGCATTTTCTGAAAAATAAATTTATAAAGCATAAGATAAACAAATGTAAATATTTGTAAACAATAAAAGCTATTATAACTATACAGATGGCATTGTTATCATTAAGAAGTATGTTTTACAGTGATAATAGTGCAGTCATAGTCTTTCCATAAATAATATGTTACAATGCACACAAACCCCAGATTATATTTTTATTAGACTTTCACAGATTAGCTACTAGACATATATCATTAGAACATTTTGTTAACAGTCATAAGGTTTTATATTGCAACAAGAAATTCCCCTATGAGTGCATGTTGATTTAGATATTTACAGAAACATGAAAACGTGGTTAACTTTATAATCTGCACTTTAAATAACACTGAATATCTTTAAAGCTATGCAATTTACAATGCAAATATCAAAAACAGCTTTCTTCAAGAATATATTGAATAGTTTGTAAAGCATGGGACTCATGGCATCAAAATAAAACTCAAACTAATAGAGAGGCATACCAAAAACTAAGGGACAAAGCCAAAAAACAAATTAGGACAGACAAAGGAACCACTATATAGGCATTCATACCAAACACAAAAATAACCCACACAAATTCTGGGCTGCCACTCCTACAACCAGGAAAGACCAGTACTCCACCACCAATAATATTGGCACCCACGTCAACAAACACTTCAACAAATCCATCCTAGCTCTCACCAATAATAGTTCTACCACTTCTTATCCCAACAAATCCATCCTAGCTCTCACCAGTGATAGTTCTCCTACTTCTAATAGTTCTCCCACTTCACATCCAAACCTATCTTCCATACCAGCAGACCAAAACTTCTTCCCCTTACAGCTTGTCCCAACTAGCACAATATAGAAATACCTAAATAAGCTTAAAACCACAACCCTGGGTGCCGACAAATTACTTACAGAATATCTAAAGATTTTCAGCCAAAACTATCTCTTATCCAGTCTCCATGCTAATTAATCACTCTTTATTAGAACAATGCAAAAAAAAAAAATTCACATATAATACCAGTTCACAAAGGAGGTAACTCTATGGAACTATTTAATTATCATCCAATTGCCATTCTATCACTCTTATCTAAAAT
>NC_056740.1:38962274-38997274 GCF_019279795.1 Protopterus annectens | reverse complement strand
TGAATATTATGTGACAGCAATGTATTACAGGACCTTGTCTGGAGAATCTACAATGGTGCATTGGTGCTGTTGCTAATGCAGTAGGGCTATGAATCATGTAGTTTCCAGGATGTGAGCATGGATCCCTATGCAAATGAGGTGGAGTTACTTAATAGTTTAAAGAGATAATTGTGTCCCCATATCCCCTTTGTGTAGGCAGACAACCATGTTGGTGTTTACAGAGGAGGTAACTGTCAACAGGGGGAGGGTGTGTCCACTGAGAGCTTGGCTGTGCCTGCTTGCATGGCACAAGTCCGTGCCGAGTGTGTCCTTTCAGGGGGGTATGTGCATTAACTTCTAAGATTTGTTTAGCTAAGGAGCATGTCTTTCTGCATGCTTGTGGGGTGCACCAACATGCTGAGTGTGGAAGTCTGTGAGGTGTACATCAAGTGCTAAGCTTTGTTTACCGATGGAGTGCGTTATCTGATTGCATGGCACAACGCAGTACTGAGTGTATCTAAAAGCCAATGACATATTAATTTCAACACCTGTTTAACTTAAACTAGGGCCATTAAATTATATTAATGATATACTAGGCAAGTGGAATGCATCATATGTAGCCAATCACACAATTAGCACCCACAGCAGAGCACTATAAAGTATGCATACACCCTACAATCTGATTTTTGCCCCATACAATCTGATTTTTACCCCATAATCTGCACCATTGGAATACAGACTTGGGAATTGTAACTGAGAGAATGCTAGGGGCTGCTGCAGATCTGTTGCACTTGTATGTGCTAGATGCTGACGTCAGTGCTTTTGCTGACAATAGGCCTAGAGAGAGAAAGAGAAGAGTGCTCAGGCTCAGGATAACCTTCCAGGAGCTAAATGAGTTGGAGATTGTAGAGAGCTACAGGGTGGACAGGGACATACTACAAGAACTCACTGAGCTCTGCCGCCCTCAATTCAGACCAAGTGCCAACAGAGGGGAACCCATCCCAGTGGAAACAAAGGAACGTGTAGCCCTTAGGATATTAGCTATAGGTACTTTCCAAAGACCAACATGGGACATCATGGGGGGGGGTCTCACAGGCATCAGAATCCAGGGTACTCCAGTTCCTCTTCCATGTAGCACACTACCCTGAGGAACTGGGTGCCATAGATTGCATGGTACAAAAGCCAGACCACACAGGCTCCCAAAGAAGGTAGGAATTCTCCTCAAAAAAAAAAAAAAAAAAACACCAAGCAATGCTGTAGCTGCCAATTTTTCTTTATTCACTTCATCCTTGTACCTCGGCCTCATACGTCTTCAATGGAATAACCTAATACAATCCCAGCAGCCTTTTATATTCCATCTCCACATGAATTCATCTTAATTCAATAAAATGATTAAACAATTTTCTTTAATAATTACACAGCTTAGAGCTTAAAGATGTACCCCCCACATATCATACACCATAAATGTATTAAATAAATTAACACCACACAGAGTGAATAAAATTCCCAAATGATACTTATTTTAAAACATCACTTCTACTGCACATTATTATGACACATTTCCATGTTTCCTCAAACATCATAGTTACTTATATATCAAAAAAACACATGAAAAAAGATATTTCAACCATCTCCTGAAATTCTACTATAAATATATTTATTCATAATATAAATTCTATAAATTTATTTATCAAATGTAAACTTTTTTGAGATTTTAACCTCATTTTTATTGCACATGTATTTTTATTATTATTATTAATCTTATATCTCAGATTAATTAATTTATTCATCCAAAATTCATTGCTTCTTACCTAGCCATTAAATCTGTTCTATAAAATAAAATAAACTCCATTGACTGAATTAACCATCTAAGTCTCCCAATCAATATCCAAATTGAGACCCATAGGGTATAAAGTGCCCAAATATACTATTAATTTAGTTTCTAACTTAATCAACTTCTGTTTGAATTCATCCCCCCAAAGTATGTTCTTCAGAGGGTTTTGCTAATACACTAAAGAAAAACTATCTATACTACCCCGATGTGTGTCGCAAAAGTGTTGAGCCACTGTGCTATCCAACCTCTTATTTCTTGCATCACCCAAGTGCTCCAATATCCTCAGTTTCACCTTTCTTTTTGTCTGTCCCACATACCATTTACAAGGTGTACATCCACATCCAATGATGTAGACTATACCACACGAATTACAACTAAACACATTTTTAACCAAAAATTTCTTCCCGTTTATTGTCCATCCATCAACATTCTTTAATTTATAACATACTTTGCAAACTCCACATGGAAATACTCCCTTTCTTTTAACTAAATCAACCTTATTTCTTGATCTTAATAGCTCTTTTAAATTATTAAACCGACCATACGAAAAGGTAACTCTCTCAGGAAATAATTTCCCTACTACTTCATCCCTACAAACCATAGGCCAAAGGTCATTCACTAACCCCCTAAGTACTTCAGAAAGGGGAGAGAGTTTGTTTACAAAGAAAAGAGGTTCAACACCAACCTTCTCCATTTCATTTTTCCTAATAAGCTTCTCATGTTGAATAGGATCACTACTTTTCCTTTTATAACTTGTGTTCCTTTTCATCTTATTTAGGGCCTCATCTGTATGTGCCATACTATATCCACACTTTTTTAATCTTTTTTTAACCAGATCAAATTCCCTCTCCAACATGTTTTTATCAGAAGTATTGGTCATAATTCTCCTAAACTCACCATAGGGAAGGGATTTTCTCAAATGGCCAGGATAAGCACTACCAGCTTCCAAAAAGCTATCCACAACCATATCCTTATGAAATGGTTTGTACTGCAAAATACCCCTTTCATCTACATAAAATTAAGCATCCAAGATTCGCTTTCTGTTCTTACTGGTTCTATAAGTAAATTCCAAGCCATAAGTTAACGACAGAGTAATTTCGTGAATTGATCAAATTCACTAATCTCCCCCTGTACACAAAAATCAAATCCTCAATGAACCTTTTAAACATAATCACACTGTCTTTGAAAAAATCTGTAATATACACAAACATGTCTTCAAAATGTGCCATGAACAATACTGCATAAGATGGGGCAAAGGCTGCCCCCATTGCAGTTCCTTCCAATTGCAAATAATAATCACCTTCAAAGATAACATAATTATGCATTAAAGCAAATTCTAACAACTGCCAATTATAAGTGGTTTTTGTTCCTTCACCCAACATTTTAACCACTGCTTCTAAGCCCATCTCGATATTGATATTGGTGTACAAGGACATGACATCAACACAGGCAAGATAAAGGCTTGGGTCCCACTGAATCTTCTTTATGTTTTTCAACACATGGAAGGTATTTTTGATGTATAATTGCACTCTATGGAGATATACCTTTAACTGGGAATCCAAAAAGATGCCTATGTTCTGTAAAAAAGAACTCAACCCCAAGACCATCGGTCTACCAGGGGGTTTAGTCATTGATTTTTGAATTTTTGGAATAACAAAAAACCTGGCATCCTTTGGGTGTTTCAAAATATAACTGTTTAACATCTCCTTGACCAAAAAATCCCAGTCTTTCTCCTCTTTCTAAAAACTTTAACAATCTCCCATTAAATTCTTTTATTGGATTAGTTAACAGCTTTTTATAATCCTTGTCATCCAACATATCCAAGGCCATGTTGTTATACTCTCTTTTGTTCAAAATCACCCAGTTCCCACCCTTATCTGCCTGCGTGAATACATATTGGTCGGTAACAGTATGTAACTGTATAAGAGCAAACCATGGCTCTTATCAGAGTCCCAAAAAACAAATGGATTATCATGTAGAAAAATATCCAACAAAGAGTCTTCCACAATGTCATTATTTAAATCATGCAGGGTATCTGCTTCTCTCCCCTGTAAATGGTGTTGTTCTTTAGCCAAAAAACACTCTCAAATTTAATTTTCTACAAAAAAACTTTACTTTCATCGATGAATTCAACAAATGAAGGAAAAAAACATTGGTACATATTTCGTACCCTTAAGCAATACACTTGTCGCTACTTTTGACAACACCAAATCGGAAAGATTTACAATATCAAAGCTCTTGTTTATATTGTTTGCTTCATTCGCTATCATGTCGCTTAGAACAAACATGCCAGGAAAAGCACGACATTCAGATGAAAAACAAACCAGGGGAGGGTTAAAATCAATGTCATTCACCCTCTGCAACACTAAATTCACTTCCCGGTTCTCTGAGAAAGTATCATTAATTAGCCGAGCAGAGCATACCTTACCCTGCCCCACTAGACAGTTTAAATCCTTCTCCCCTTTCCCTGGAACCTCCTTCCTCTTCCTTTCATCTGATTCTGGTCTTTCAAGATCTCAACATCATCTGTAGATGCTGCTCCTTCAAACACTCTGCTGACGTCGTCAAAGAAAACACTCTTCCGCCCATTGGACACCATCTCACCAGATGATACTGAGGTCTCACACGAGGATGGACCCGAACGAGATCTTCCCATTCTGTAACTCGTCTGCCTGGGGCACCCCCTCATTCCTTTACATTGCCAAGAAAAAATTACACCACTACTGTAGTCATTGATATCTCAAGACAGTTTCTTCTTTTTTTCTAGCGACCACTTCCGAATCAACTTTGGCCACGCTAGATTTTATATCAAACAATTTGCTGGAGTAATTAAACTCCAAGATGTTAATGATTAATGTTTCTTGCAGTTGTATAATATTTTTACATACCTTCTCATGGGCATGAGTATTTCTCTTAATGAGAATCTTAAGCCAGTTAGTGGTACAAGCTAATGAAACAGATTTCCATTCTTCCAGGAGGTCAGATTCCTCCTATGAAAAGTCATATGCAGGGAGCCGATCGACTCTCAGCCCACTGGGAGTTAAGTTCATGTTCACATATTTTTGTAGCAATTTGATATCATAATACAATGACACCTCTTTCTTTAACAACTTCTCCAGCTGTTCATACCTATCTTCTGTCTGATTATTCATCCCCATAGACCATGGATCTTTCTCCAACATTTTAGTATCTCTCTGCTTTCACATCTCTGCGCATCTTAGATTTCCCATATCTACTTTGGTTCTAAAAACACCTGGAATAACTATAGAACCAGTAGGAACAGAATGCAATTGTTGGATGTTGAATTTTATATAGATGAAAGGGGTATTTTGCAGTACAAACCATTTCATAAGGATACAGCTGCGGATAGTTTTTTGGAAGCTGGTAGTGCTCATCCTGGTCATTTGATAAAATCCCTTCCCTATGGTGAGTTTAGGAGAATTATGACCAATACGTCTGATAAAAAGATGTTGGAGACGGAATTTGATCTGGTTAAGAAAAGATTATTAAAGCGTGGATGTAGTATTGAACATATAGATGAGGCCCTAAATAAGCTGAAAAGGAACACAAGTTATAAAAAGAAAAGTAGTGATCCTATTCAACATGAGAAGCTTATTAGGAAAAATGAAATGGAGAAGGTTGGTGTTGAACCTCTTTTCTTTGTGAACAAATTTTCTCCCCTTTCTGAAGTACTTAGGGGCTTAGTAGTAGGGAAATTATTTCCTGAGAAAGTTACCTATTTGTATGGTCGGTTTAATATTTTAAAGGAGTTATTAAGATCAAGAAATAAGGTTGATTTAGTTAAAAGAAAGGGAGTATTTCCATGTGGGGTTTGCAAAGTATGTTATAAATTAAAGAATGCTGATGGATGGACAATAAATGGGAAGACATTTTTGGTTAAAAATGAGTTTAGTTGTAATTCATGTGGTGTAGTCTACATCATTGGATGTGGATGTGCACCTTGTAAATGGTATGTGGGACAGACAAAAGAAAAGTGAAACTGAGGATATTGGAGCAATTAGGTGATGTAAGAAATAAGAGGTTGGGTAGCCCAGTGACTCAACACTTTTGCGACATACATGTGGGTAATATAGATAGTTTTTTCTTTAGTGTATTAGCAAAACTCTCTGAAGAACATACTTTGGGAGGGATGAATTCAAATGGAAGTTGATTAAGTTAGAAACTAAATTAATAGTATATTTGGGCACTTTATACCCTAGGGGTCTCAATTTGGATATTGATTGGGGGACTTAGATGGTTAATTCAGTCAATGGAGTTTATTTCATTTTATAGAACAGTTTTGATGGCTATGTAAGAAGCAATGAATTTTGGATGAATTAATTAATTAAATAATTTGAGATATAAGATTAATAATAATAAAAATACATGTGCAATAAAAATGAGGTTAAAATCTCAAAAAAGTTTACATTTGATTAATTTATAGAATTTATATTATGACTAACTATATTTATAGTAGAATTTCAGGGGATGGTTGAAATGCCTTTTTTTCATGTGTTTTTGATATATAAGTAACTATGATGTTTGAGGAAACATGGAAATGTGTCAATAATGTGCAGTAGAAGTGATGTTTTAACAAAGTGCTATTTGGGAATTTCATTCACTCTGTGTGGTGTTAATTTATTTAAAACATTTATGGTGTATGATATGTGGGGGTCACATCTTTAAGCTCTAAGCTGTGTAATTATTAAAAAAGTTGTTTAATTGTTTAATCATTTAATTGAATTAAAATGAATTAATGTGGAGATGGAATATAAAAGGCTGCTGTGGTTGTATTAGGTTATTCAATTGAAGGCCTATGAGGCCAAGATACCAGGATGAAGTGAATAAAGAAAAACTGGCAGTTACAGCAGAGCTTGGTGTTTTTTTGTTTGAGGAGAATTCCTACCTCCTTTGGAAGCCTGTGTGGTCTGGTTTTTGTACCATGCCATAGATTGCACTCATTTACACATCGCCACCACCCAATGAGGAGGGTAGAATCTTCATCAACTGCCAGGTCATATACAATGCCCAGGGGATTATTATGAATGTGTGTGCTGGCAGCACTGGCAGTTATCGCATCTCTCATATCTGACACCCATGACAGCTGTACCAGATGTTTGCTAGGGGGACATCCCACACAGCCATTTAATGGGGGATGCTGTCTACACATTGGAACCGTGGATGATGACACCCATCAGAATTGCATGTACACCCATGGAAGAATGCCATAATGCAGCACACACACAAATTAGGAACATCATAGAGTGTGTGTTTGGGCTTCTGAAGTCATGGTTCTGGTGCCTTGATATATCTGGTGGAGCCCTGCAGTACTCTCCAGCCACATGTGCACATATGTTGACGGCATGTCCCATGCTACACAATATGATCCTGTGAAAACAGCTGCAGCAGGATCAGCAAAGGGAAGGGATCTACAGCCCCACACCAGTGCCTAGGTCACCATAGCCACAGTCACAGGAGGACTCAGACGATGTCCCTGTAGGCAGATGTAGGCATGCCCATTATGTCCTGGCTTTGGCTAAGAGACAACACATAGCACATTCACTGACAACCTAGAGCCCTAGGAATTGACACCTTACTCCTACTCACATACATATATTAAAATTGTTGATGCCAGGCAATCCACACAACCTGTACCTATCCATGTATTGGCTGTGTACCTCTTGCATCACACAGAGTCAGCCCTGAACTACAGTTCTGTCAACTGCTGCATTTGCAAGGTAAGTTTCTAACCTACACACTACTTGTAAGGATTACTGTAATATGGTATTTTTATGTATGGATCTGTTGCATTTATGCAGGAAAACATACTGGGCTATGTAGACAGAAGTAACATCCACATGGGATTACAGATACACAGTCCAATAGTGTGTGTTCCCTATTAATCACTAGAACATTGTTGGAATATTCACTACATCAGTCAATCGAGATATTAAACAGTGGGGTCACATGATATTTGGACTACTGTCTATCACAGCAGATCATATGCTGTTGTTCCCCATCCCCAACACCAATGTTCCCAATGTAACTGCTTTAACAGTAAGCCAGAAATGGTATATCAGCAGACCAGGCAATCTCAATGCTGTAACATAGAACTCAATCACACGTCGTATGTCAAATCTAACACAGGAATAACAATGTACATATGCTGTTGATTGTTTGATGAATGACTCCTCTCTGTTTGGCAGCCTGAGTGGCTCAATGGACTAGGGAAGATAGAATGGGTGATGGTGTTGATGGTTCTACCATATTTTGTATGTGAGGTATTATCATGTTGATGTTTTCACAGAATGTCAGTCTGTGTATGGTGCAACATTATGAGCCTCAGTCATATATTAAGTACAGCAGACAGCTGGGGAATGTCATGGACATTTTGAGTAAAGTGCAGTACTGCAAAAACAGGGACAGATGTCATTGACTGTAACACACAAAATCCAGGACTGGAGTACAGGTAGGTGTGGCCTGGAGTCAGTTTAAAAGTACTGACAGTCCCAATGGGCATGCCCATACACTTTGTTAAAATGAGTGCAATTCTTTTATCCCCTTCATCAAAATGACCTGCTATGTAATAGATATATACATATAGATATCCATATGTCACTATCTGTCTGTCGCATGCATAGTATATCCATCTCTATGTAGTGTCAAATAGATATATACCGATATATATTAAAATGACACATTGACTCTCCACATATATCTACATAACACATACATACATATCATGCACACACACATACATTTATATATACTTCCCTGTTCTATACATAAATATGTGTGTGGATGTCTATATTGTGCCGCATAACCTAATAACGGTGAGTAAATCTGCACTTTCACACATCCATACTGTTGTTCCAAGGATTCAAACTAAGGGCACAACAGTACATAATCCACTTACCTACAGACACCTGTGCTTGCTGGATGTCACCACATAGGGGAACACAGGTGAGCAGGTGCTATAATGTATAATGTTGTCAATACATGCATGGACAGGGGACATTGTTCCTGCCCACAGGTTTGCCTATCTAAGTGCAAACAGCCACATAAGGCTATACTGGTAAGTGTACACACATAGCTAGGATAATAACACTTATCTCATTGCTAGGATACTAGATGCAGATAACAGTATGAAGTAATATCACTCTGCAGGACACAGATGCTGTTCAACAAAAGCCTAGTTTGTGTAATGCACAAGTACTGTGCCTGCAATCACATATACAACAGATTTAACCTGTACCTGCGTGATAAGTAATGTGATCTATAGTGTATAAGACTAGATAGACAGGGGTTCTAATCTCACTCCAGGCCACTTGGTCTGCGTATGTGTGTATATCTGTTGCAAAATAACTGTCTTGCCCTCATGGGCTATCCACCTACAATGGTTATGCACTTTTGACCTGGTAACTTGCTGCTGGCTTCCAAACTGCCCTCTTCTACAAGGTCTTATGATGTCATCCACCTTAAGACTACCAGCTGACAGGGTAGTAGTAGACTTAAGCTGTGGCATGTGCAATAAGTACTGTGAGCTACAGAGTATAAGATTAGATAGGTAGGGCTTCTCATCTCACTCAAGGCTACTTGGTGTTATATTCATATGGCACAAATATGATCACATTGGTAACTTAGAAATAGGTAGGGTTTTGCAGTATTTTATTTGTAGCATGTGATGTGGCCTCCCAAAGGACTGAACAAAGAAAGGCCTGCTAATGTCACCAATCATATGTCCTAAACTGATAGTACTAGCAGACATTAGGTATTAGGTGTGTTACATACATCATGTATTGTGATTTGTAGTGTGTACCATTACATAGGTAAGTGCTCTCATCTATGTAGAGCCAACTTGTACTACATATGTGCCTTGGTATGCCCTGTACACAGTGATTGGAAGTGGTGCTAGCCTCAATGTAGCCATGTTTGTGTGTGAACCTGTTAGAACATTTTACATCATGCTATGGAACCATAGGATGTTTGAACTTCACTAGCATAATGGCCATGCAGCCCTCACAATCTTAGACATATTTATATCCATAGTTACAGATTCACGCATATTACCTCAGTCCAAGAGGGACACAGGCAGATGCCCTGTGTTGAGATGATGTTCGCCCAGCCAGTCATACAGATGGCATGTGCTGAGGTGCACTGAGGTGCTCTGTGTCCCATTAGGCAGGGTTCTGTTTAAAGGGTGTGTTTGTCTGCCAGACAAATCTCTCCCAGAAGCATATAGTACTAATGTCACATACGAGGTTAATGTCCTTACAGTTAGTTATCCATATACTATGCCTCCTACAGATAGGCAGCATATGCAATCAAGCAGGGTCACACATTGCCCCATATGTAAGGCACAGATCACCACTGAGTAGTCTGTATGCCACAGGCAACAATGACACTCATTGCAGACAATTCCCATTTAACACATACTGAAGACATGAAGTGTCCTTGTGAAGGACCATACTGTTGTGTGCAATTGCCAGTACTGCTTAGAAAGGTACATCAACAAATGGCCATTACACTCAAGTATTGGCATGCTGAGGACAGAGTACTTGGAGGGTATGAGTATGTCACTTACAGGTGATTGTAGCCTCAGCTATGCTATGTAGAGACATGGTGATCTGAAGCACATTAGGTGTAAACCTTTGTGGTCAGGTCTGTGTGCCCATTTCCTTTACCACTGAGTATGTACATCACATGTTGTGATTGATGTGCTACTTACCAGCTACATAGGTCTAGCTGATGGAAATGATACTATATATTTTCATGGAATTTATGGCCATTAATATGTCAACAGACATGTGTTTGTGATACCCTCTTGCAGGATAGTGACATACCACAGAGATTCTAGGAGTGCTCACAATTTGCAGGCATCAGCCAGCATTGTTAGCCACAGTCACAGTAGTTACATGTATTGTGGTTAAATGGATTCCAAGCAGTAGGTGACCTAGGACTGCATGCTGTTGAATACTGCTGCTTGCAGATCAGCTATTGGAGGTGGATGCCACAGTACTGCTGCAGGGTATTGTAGGTAAGGACCTGGGCCATCCTTCGGGAAAGTGATCCGCAGCACAACTAAGCAGCACAGTGTGTACATATTACTCTTCCCTAACGTGTTTGTCTGTGAGCTGTACAGACTCCTTGCATGACTCCCTTCTTGCAACATGTTGGAAGTAACTGCAATAATTACTTACTCAGAGGACAACTAGCATGTAGTGCCAAACGGTGTCCCCAGATCTCTGAGCCATGTCACCTGAAATGCCATAATAGGAGTAAGAATGGATACGAGCACTATCATACACCTGCTGACACTGGACCAAACACTGTTATTTTAACTCAAGGTCAGATCATGCCTACCGACTATAGCTGGTGGAACCCATTGGCTGTTACACTATGCAATGGATAACGGACATAACGGACATATCTCTCACTCCCCCAATTATGGCCTGACAAGGTGTATAACAATATTAGGCCAGCAGGCCTTGCTGGAATCAGTGTATGTCATGTACAGAGTGTTATGTCAGCTGGTGGATAGGCAAGTGTCTGACAGTCATACTCTGGGAAGATAGCATTGGGAGATCTATGTTGCAATGACACCAGTCACCAGTGGAGTTCACCATCCTCCATTATTGGTGTACCCCATCTACGTATTCCCTCCCTGCAGTCACAGCCACTGTCCGTGATCTCTGACTGAGTACAGCAGCAGTTGATTGCATATTAGGAGAATCCCACACAGAAGCAACAGTTATCCAGGATGGCCTAAGACACAGTCATTTGCTCTCTGAACCACTGAATAGACTAAATGCCATTGATTGCACAATATTATCCTGTGGGCAATCATCCACCACTGCAAAATACTATAGTCTCCACACACCACACACAGTTGAGGCATTACACATGGAGTTATAGACAAAGAGAGTAATGTAGCCTTTGACTTTCACTGGTTGGTAAGATGTGGGGATGCATTCTCTGTTGTCCAACCTATACCAACAGGTTTGGGATGTAAATCCCAGAGTGTCACTATTATACTGAATGTGGCAGTCATCACACCTATCATTGTGTGCAATGGCACCCTTGCATGTCACTACACAGGCATATTGTACAACTGTAGCAGCCACACAGGTTCCATGGTACACCAATACACAGTGTAGATAACGTGTCCTATGGAGTCCATGTCATGACCGTACATGTCTAATCCATCTTCTAAATGCTTTGGAGGGGATGTGTATGGCTCCATACAAGGAGGTGCCAGATCCCACTGTGTGCCTCCTGTGTATCCATTACAGGACTAACAAATATCTTACCTGTTCTACGTACCTATAACATCACATTGCTATACTTAGTACATTCTGGAGAGAGAGGTATGTAACACAGACAGTACACCCTACATGAACCAGGGCCCCATGCATGTGAAGCAAACATCTGCTGTGACATACATCATGTGCAGGTTACAATTGGGCAACTTTCTGTACTGGACATAGGATATTTGTAGATGGGTCATCTCCATCACCACAGCTTGTAGGTGTGTTAGTTATAAAATCCCTGGTGATGCTTAGGGATGAATGAGTATGCTAAATGCCACCATTGTCCTTGTTAGACTGTTGAACACATTTGAACCTATAAAGCCATGCACTTATAGTGCTGTACCTTGCTGAAGACATATTTCTGTTGTGCTGACATGCCATCCTGTGCTGCTCTATTGCTACTGTGTATCCATAGGTTATCCCAAGAGACTCCTGAAACAGAAACAGGTCCATCACACCTGCCATGGGGTAACTATACAGCCATTACAGCATCATGCAACATAAGGTACACAAGATTATGTGGCATACTCATGACAAATGCCAGCATGCAGTATCTGTTGGTAACCACTACAAGTGGTGTGGCAAAACAACACTGCATTACACAAGTACATATTAACTAATATAGTCATTCTGTGCATCAGACACATAGCTTCATTTCCCTGCATCAATGGTGAGGATGACAGGGATGTGACACAGGTATCATCACTTGCACAGGGTGTTGTGTGGGGATGCAGGTGGCTTAGACTGACCCAAGCAGTTCACAGCATGTGTGAGAGACAGTAAGGGAAATAGTTAAGATGGACCATGGAACGGTGCCATGTGTGTCTGTTAGTGACCTGTGTTTGCCTGTGGTGTATGAGTGTGTGTGTGTGTGTGTGTGTGTGTGTGTGTGTGTGTGTGTGTGTGTGTGTGTGTGTGTGTGTGTGTGTGTGTGAGTGTGTGTGTACACAGTCAAGGTCAGTGCTAGCCCTACATGTGTGTATTTGGATAGCTTTGGACCATACATGGTAGAGTTGACAGTTCATCGTCTCTGGCTCCGAACATTGAAACTCTCTCTGCCAAGAGTTGCACTGGCACCTCCATGTCCAAGGTCAGAAGTGGTGTTAGTTCCTGAAGGTGACTGCTGTCTGCTGGATTGTGTCCCCCACAGGAATCCTCAGGACCACAACCTCATGGCCTATCACATTGTGGTGTGGATAGCATACTCCCCACTCTAGCACTGGATGTGCTGCCACTATGGGAGCTTGATTGTGTACAGCCATGTGGACTGTCAGCAGTTGGGGTTGCTGACCTATGTCCATGAGTCCACTGCTCAACTCCAACCACCCATTCAAACACAATGTGTGGTCCAAGACGGACACTGCCTTAGCCCAGCTTCTGTGCACTGCATCAGTGAACTGATCCAGGGTGTCCCCCATGCAGTTGAGGCAATCAATGAGGTCAGACTGTGCTGCATTCATAACCCTAATCATATGTCAGGTGTTCCATTCAGAACATGCCTGTGCCTCCATGACAGCCCAAAATGTGTGCTGAGTGACCCGTGATGTGACACCTATAACAGTTGGTGGATGGACAACAGGCCTCCTACAAGCACCCCTGTCAATCCGCCTGTGTGGGATCTTGCCAGTTGTCTGGCTTTGACCAGTGTCTACACTCACTGGAGCCATAGTTGCCACACTTTCCTGTACAGTGTCCCCACCCTCTGACTGTTCAATATCTGTGGCCTTGGGGACCTGGTTTGTGTGGCCATACTGACTGTGTGCAGTAACAATGAGGGCAGAAGAGGGATGACAACCTTTGGGACAGATTCAGCCCCTAAAACCCCCACCTTTGCCACATTGTGGCCACCATCATCATCAGAGTCTGAGGAGAAACTGACATCATGTTGTGTAGGGGACAGACAACTACCCCCCGGTCACCTGTGATAAGAAAGGAAAAAGCAGTACATTAATACCTGCACTGTTATGCTCTGCAGTGCTATGTTGTGATATATGTAAGGCTTTATACACTGTCATCACTATGACAGGCATGCTGAAAACCCAATCTCATATAGTAGGATATGAGGACAGTACTCTTCCCACTAACAGCTGTAGTTACTTTAAAATAACATCTCATTACACTGCAATCTCATCAGCAACAGTGAGGTACACTGTTGACGTTTATGTAAACTCTGCACAGTTGACACATATGACTCTCTATATTGTCCTGATAATACCATCACATGTATCAGTTTGGTCACACCTACAAGGCATCGGTATGAGTCTAATATGTGTACAGTCAGAATATCATGCCAACAATACAGCAATGCAGGCAGTATGCCTGGGATGACAGTCTAGGGATTACAGTACTGTAAACCTACATCTATAACAAAACAGTGTCATGCTTACCAGGAGGAGGACAATGGGCTTGGCCAATACCTGATGGACCTGTGAAATGTTGAGGGAGAAGTAATGTTAGTAGCACCATGTTCCACCACCACAAGGTAATACATCCATATATCTTAAATTTACAGTAGTTATTGGGTTAATTGTTATATTGGTTAAAATCTGAGCATGACAGTCAAACTGCAGTGAAGCCTTTCTCCCCCACAAAAGCAGACAGACTTGACACCCACATAAGACTATGTATGCCCTGACTCACTGACGTATGCCCTGACACACTGAATGCTGCAGTATTTCAATACTGAACAGAATTAAGCTTACCTGCATGCTCCTCTGCTGTGGAAACTGTGGCATCCACATTCATGATCTATGGAGGGAGGGATGGATGCCTGGGAGCTGTCATGTATGTCTAAATTTACAAGGAATTCCTCAGTGGCTGAGAGTGGTTGTTCCACTGCAGGCCCTCTACTGGGGGTGCTACAATCCCTGGCTAAATCTGCTGCTCTTCTGTGTGCGGCATTGGTCATGTCTGTTGCACAGTGTCGAACCTGCCCATATGTCCTGTTCTAAAGACCAGTGGCATTGACATCATGGACAAGTTCAGTCCACAATGCTTCCCACTTTTCCCTGTTGTGCTCCCCCTGGACAGTAAGAGTTCATGGTGTCGATGGAGCCCTTCCAGTATTAACTCATTTTCTGCATCAGTGAAAGCTGGACAGCATCTTGCATACATGTTCCCCGAAAGACAACAACATGGAACACGTCAGGATCACATACATGGAAGTACACCATGTAGAGATACAGCAAGGACGGAATGGCTGGCAATATCCACTGCTTGATCACCCATGTCATATTCCACAGTGTGTAAACATACTAATCATGTGGATACAACTAGGATACTAGCCATAATCAGGTATTCCCATGTGTGTCATGACAGATACTGCTGTATGTTCATACAGCTGACACTGGAGTCTATTGTAGTATGTCCCCAAGGTGGAACCCCCCCCCGATAATATGTCAAACCAACTGTGCCAAACAAAAGCAGTGTGCTATTACAACCACTGTAAAGTGAGAGTTCCACAAGCCCAGTGTGCCACATTGACAATATATATTCCACCCTTGAAGTCTTGCATATCCTCTGTATGTGTAACAATGTCATTATCCCATTTCTAAGAAAGTCTTAATGCTGTAATCCTTATTCCCTGTATGTATAGTCAGACATTTGCATCCTTATGTAGACAAGATGGTTACATACCTGATGGAGTGTAGCACTCCTCTGCTGATATGTGGTGATAGTTAATACTTTGCATGTGCATGGTCTGTGTGATTAAATTCTCATACATAATGGTTCCCCCATAGCCAGCTGCTTGCCTTTTTCACATGCTTCTCATCAGCTACTGGCATGAGGAGACTACTTCATCGCAGAGGGTAGGTCTGTAGCAGCAACTTTTACATAGAGATGGGTGTGCTACAATCTGCAACTGCTGCTGCACATAATAGGCATAGGCAGAGAGTGTGAGCATTTTGGAGGGCAACAAGCTGTAGGAGTAATTGTGGAAGCTGTGTCAGCCTTGTTGTAGAGGCTGAGCCAGAGTGAGACTACCCTTTCCAGTCCAATTAAAGCATGTCTTTAAGGTAAGTATGTTAGGCAACAATATCACTAACAGAGTACTAGGTCACATCTTTGTTGTGTCCTTGAGCAATGTGGAGGATAAATATAACAATATGTCCACCATTTGGGCAACTGTCAGGCCATGTGTTACAGTCTGGTAGTAATTTGGAGCATGCATGATGGCAGTCCTTGTTCCAAGCAGGTACTTCAAATGTGTATGTTAGGTGTGCAGCTGTGCTAATTGGCACTGTGCAATTAAAAGGATCGTGTGGTGCACTCTGATATTAGTGGCCCTCATTTGCAGTACCTGAGCTGAATTTCTTTGGGAATGCATATTAATGCATGGCATGATACTTTATGCAGTTAAACTTTTGCTATATAGATATGTGTAGTGTGTTTCTATCTGCAGGCCTGTGACTTCCATCAGTGAAATGCAGACATTTAATTTAATATGGATTGTGTGGATAAAGAGTGCATGACTTTGTTGACTTCATAATGCCACAGTTCCACTGCTACACACCACTGGATTTGAACCCAGGACTGTGTGTGGCAAAATGTACTATTTGCAAGGCATTTAACAGACTGAGATACTGAGTCACTGCTAAAATAGGTGTATTTGCAAGACATATGTGCACACATACAGGCTGAGACAAACATTTTCTACATCCATCAGTATGTGCATGGCTTCATATGGATGTATTTCAGTACCAGGGTCCCAGTTGAACATGTAATTTGCCATTAATGTCTTAACAGGCGTCTTTCTACATGTTGCTGATAAAATGGAACATTTACCTGCTATCACAAGCCTCACTTACATCCATTATTATGTCTTTGGCTTTCTAGTGGTATACTATTGCACCAGAGTCCAAGGTACACTCCCATTTTTTTCCATAATGTTTTAATCAAGTCTGCACAGAGCAGCATGGCATGGGACATTGTGTAGCTCCACTGAAACACGCTTAATGACTGTAACTGGCAATTACTATGTTTTGTTTAAACCACCTGTTTTAATTAAGAGTTGTGTGGCATGGCAGGTTAATGCAGTAGTCTGCAGGTGTAATAGTCTTGGGGTCAAAATATGGGACAGGTGTTTATTTTGTAAGTGTGTATTACAATTTTAAAAACACATATAGTCAATATAGCTCTATTTAGCTGAGCTTAGCAAAGGTGCGTGATGTGGTGCTTCACACTGTGTCATGCTAAAATATATGAAGAAGAGAAAAATGGGGAGATAGGAAAGTGGTAAAATGAGGTGCAAGCAGGGGGTAAACACAGTGAAAGGCAGGTAGGGATGTGCAGGAAGGGTGTAGGAAAAAAACATAGCTATCCATTACTTGTACAGCAACAACTGTGCACTTTGACAGAATTTGTACATGACTTTGAACTCTCACCCCACGGAGAGGTGTGAGAACAACATAACTGTGTTGTCAAGCCCATTGGACCAAATTATGTTTGTCCAGTGGACACAGGTGTGAAATGAGAGCTAAGTATGGGACAATACATATATATATATATATATATATATATATATATATATATATATATATATATATACACTTTTTTTGGGGGGGTGGCAGGTGCCCACTTTTTTTTTAAGGTGAGAGTGGAATGTTGGGGAAGGGACATAGGTATGTGTGGGGGTGGTAAGTTGGGTAGGTGAGTGCATTTGTAGACCGACAGCAGACAAGGGGCAGTGTTTGACACATGAGGGGGTGATCACCTTGGATAGGGAGGGTGTTGTGGAATCTTATGCCCCATGTGCCTCCACAAGGCAGCAGTGTGACTCACATTCCCACCAATGAGACTGTTAGCACTGCTCCGTCACTGCCCCAGGGGTGGCAGTGGTGGAGGCTGGGCACCAGGGGAGCCTGTCCCCATCCTGTGGGGGAGTACTACTCAATGCCACAAGTAGTGCAGAGGCAGCAGAGGGGGCACCCCTGGTCTGGGTCCCAGATGTGCTGGGACCCTGTGCCACAGCTGGAGGAGGAAAGGTAGGCAGATCAGCTGGAACCGGCCTACCTTGACGTGCTGTGGTAAATGAGGTATAGCAATAAGTTAAGGTTAGTAATAACCAAACCATTGTTAGTATTAACAGAAGGAACATCATATTTATTAATCCAAATACATATTAATGTATATTATGTGTAACACAACATTAAGTAACATAACAGTCAGTATGTTAACAGCATGCCAGTAAGTATTAAACCATAAGGCCAGCAAAACAATTAGTTTAACAAAATATGTTAATACTGAATCATAATAAAACATAACAATAATAAATCACATTTTACCAAAATATAAACAAAAATATATTAATATTGAATCATAATAAAACATAACAATAATAAATCACATTTTACCAAAATAGTTAGTTTAAGAAAATATTTTTAATATTAAATCATAATAGTTTTGAACAATAATAAATAAATAAAGATATGGGGCGGGGAGAGGGAGAGAAACATTCCATTACTAACAATGCAGATTATATCTCTGAAAACACTGATAAATATTCAGCAGATGTGTAGTGTCAGTTTTGAGTACAGTGACTACAATTCTCTTATAGCTGATGTAGCACGTACATACCTCTCAAGCTGTTAACATTGGTCAGTATTGGCCAAATAATAACAAATGCAGGTACCACAACTACAGAGAACAGTTTCACATAATGTAGAATTATATAACTACCAAAGTGTTCTGTAAGCAAATTTGGTAATGCGTTGTATTCCAGGTAATCATTTTTCTGGTAATCCTGTGACAGAGGGATTAAGCAGTTTTAATTACATTACGAGAAATCATGACACTTGAGAGGCATATTTGTGTACAGTATATAAACTAGACGGCCGTTATGCCTTAGTTGGCAGGCATGGGAATTGAACTCAACAGCTGTGACTGTAGGGGACATCTACAAATAATGTTACTATTGACTGCAGCAACTTAGTACAGACATGCAAGGAATACAGCTGTACCGGAAATATTTAGATAGATTTATTTAGGAATCAACAATGCTGCTTAACACTTTATTGGTATTGCCGATAAGTGTCTTTGAAATCTAAGCATTATATCTGCCCATAGCATGGGATCCCACAACCTTTTGTTCTTGGAGTGGGAGAAAATGAGAGCATTATGTGACTGATATTGGCCTGGAGAAAACCTTCAACCATACTATGAGTTGAGCAATACATGTTTCATTCGTTTTGCATTCTAGACCTATTACAGTCTTATACTTGACTGCAGTGACAGTAGAATATACATGCATGGAACATAGCTGTACTGCATAAATTAAGATCTTTAGGAATCAACAATGCTGCTTAACACTTTATTGGTATTAATAAAGTCCGCGCACAATATCTGCCCATAGAGTGGGCTAGCTCACCCATATACATTTATTACCTGGAGTAGGAGGAACAGAGAGCATTATTTGACTGATATTGTACTGGAGACAGCCTTGGACCATATTATGAGTTGAGAAATAAAGTTTGCAATCCATTAGTTTTGCATCTACAGCTATTACAATGGTACACTTGACTGCAGTAACCTTATCATAGACAAGCAGTCCTACATCTCTACTGCAATGGTTATGACAACACAATCCTGCTGTACACAATTTTGCTTACTGTTATAGGTATTGTTTATTGTTTATTGCAATACAGTTGTTACTGTTCATTTATTGCACTACAGGTCTAATGGGTCTATTTCACATCACCTGAAACCCATTTGACTTACTTTCATTTCACCGAGACCAAATCACCTAATTTGTCAAAATACTGAAAACTCATTTCACTGAATCTCATTTTACCGAAAGCTTACAATGCTAAATTTCAAAAGACTAAACATTAAACCATAAACAAACATACTCAGAACACTAATAACTACCTCTTTCCAGAACTTAAAAACTACTAACTTACCCTCTTAACAGAAACCGAACAATATAAAACCAAACTAAGTGGGGGACTATGCCCCTACACCCCCCCAATGTGGGGGGCTGTGCCCTCCACATCCCCTAACTATATATATACTAACTCCAGGATTGCACTACAGTGGGGAAAAGGTTGTATACTTTTTACTTGTCTTACAGTACTCTGCATGCTGCCACTACTGCTGGAAATGCACAAAACATCCACCATATTACTTTAGATACTACTTCCCACAAAATGTAAGCAGACATATCCACATTTAAACACGCTACATTACTTTCTACATGACTATTGGTATTATGACAGTCAGCAGTGTAAGTTACAGAAATTCTTTTTATCACAAACAAGTCACAGGTAAATGGAAACTCACATCATGTCTATGGCTTACAATTCAGTGAAATGAGATTCAGTCAAATGAGTTTTCATTATTTTGTAAATTATGTGATTTGGTGTCAGTAAAATGAAAGTCAGTCAAATGGGTTTTAGAAGATGTGAAGTAGACCCACTCTAATTGCTCATTTAATGCACTGCAGTTCTACTTGCCCATTTATTGCACTACAGTTTTTATCACATTTATGTTATTGCAGTAAATGCTTTAGTCTTTCTTGCTAATTGCACTACAGTTAGCATAATAAATCCATACTTACCACACTCATGGTGCAACCTGGCCAGGTGCCTGGCATGTGACGCAACATTGCAAGTCCTCTTAGCTGCAGCTGCTGGGAGAGAAGCACACCATTATGAATACTAGTTTTGCAGACATTCAGCTTGCATTTTAATAAAACAGTGGAAAACATACTTATATTTTTTGTGGGGCATGCCCAGCTCTTGCCTCTTGGACCCAGTTATCCAAGGTTCCACTCTTTCTCCTTTTCAGGTTGTCATAATGGTGACAACACTTCTCACCAGTGCAGGGAATAACAGTAGCACTGGAAAGTTCCCTGACCAACCGGTCCCAGGTCTCCACCTTACATTCCGAGCCCTGGACAGGAAATCACCCTGCATCAGCCTGGGTTCATAACTCTTTACCAGGAGCCCAACAAAGACCCTGGACTCCTGCACACCCCATCTCTGCACCTGAAAGCATGCACCCTCTCCAACACCACCTGGCATATCAGCAGATAAGCAAACTCCAAAGAATGGTGCAGAATTCTCACCTATTGCACTTAGTATAGGCTGTTTCCCACCCTTGCACATCATTGAGCAACATTCAAAAAAGTGCTGCATCACGTAGCAGCTTGCAAACCAGCTAAGCAGTGCAGAAACTCACACAACCAAAGTTTTAGTGAAGTTTAGCACCACGCAAACAGTAATAGCCATTAGCATGTTTAAGCAGTGATTAGCACAATGCAGCAGTGCCATATTTCACAAATTTGTTTTGAAAATTAAACATATGTACTAAATTAAATTACAGATATCTTATGACTACTAAGGACTCAATCCCAGGACCTACTAAGCATTAGGCTGTAACTCTACCCATTTAGCAACTTGGATATTATGAAAAATAGTATAACTTCACATATACTACCCATTTAGCTACTTGCATATTATGAAAACTAGTATAACTTGACATATACTACTGGGCTACCTGTTAGCATTGCTAAGCACTGAGCTGCACCATGCAAACATGCTTAAACAGACCCGGGAATAAATAATCAATTACATCCAGTTTCTATTTTTAGATGTCTGGTAGCTGTTGGCTATTTATGTATAAGCACCACTTGGCTCTGTGGTGCTCTGCGCTGCTCAGCACAAACGGCAATTAAAAAAAAATATGTGATTATGATAATTACATCCGGTTTCTATTTTTAGATGTGTAGCAGGTGTCAGCTGTCTATATGTGAGCACAGCTTGGCATTGCTGCACTCTAACGCTATGCTGCATAAACATACAGAGAGGAAAGAAATCCATAAAAATAAAATATTACACATTTAAAAACAAATTCACAGCATTTCAACAGTAGTGGGGAGCATTACAGGGAGCCTCACTCTGTACATAACATCTGATCAGGCGTCCACAACCACAGGTAGCCTCTATACTTCTCCCTACATGGATTCAATATCCCTGTTCCTATGCTCTCCCTCGGTAGTGCGCCATGATTAATATGCATGCAGTGCTGCTGAGGGGGAATTGTGGCCATGCGCACAGATGTATTCCATGTAGGATCTACATGATACCTACATGTATTTTATTAAATCCTAGGGAAAGACATTTCATTTGTTTCTAATTGATGACATAAATTGCCTCTATAGGAAGATGACAATGTTTAGCTTATCTGAAAATTGCATAACAATATCTATTATCTAGAACTATTTTCCCATTTTCATTTGAAACTTACACATTCAGTGACACTAAATTGTAGTTGCATGAGAAATAACTTATGCTTATTGTCTATTTTTGTGATTCCCTTTTTTTACTGAAAATGTTTTATATATATAAAAATATAAATAAATCTTTAAAAAGTCATCTTTAGCTTTTTTTTAAAAAGTCATCTTTAGCTTTTTATTGTAATAATTGAGAAGTAAAATACCTTACAAAATTCTGGTATAAAAAGAAACAACATAATCAGAATTCTATAAGGCTAATATTTATGATTGTGATAGCTGATAATGTCTGTTAGAGAGATGCCTGGCAGTTAGAGCAGCGAATTAAGGTTCTGGGCTGTTTATGAGAAATGTCCTGTAATCAAGGGTAGAGGGTTTTATTGTTTTCAGCTTCATTTGCTTACTGGTTGACTCTGACCAAGTCACCTGCCTAGAAAATAATCATGATTCACCTCTCAAAGGGTCTATATTACATTATTGAAAGTAATTTAATCAAAACGGATTTTACATTAACATACCATTTGTTGAGCTGCTTATAGTGAGATTGCTGTAGAGTGAAGATCTGAAAAATTTCTCTTTCCTAACTGTAGTGTGATCTCGGAGTTGGCATATATAATTAGTGGGGGGTGTGGGGGGCTGCAAATTCGATAAACAGCATTTTTCTATGCAAGTGCCATTCGATTAAATAGTTTCGATTATGTAATATAGACCCTCTCAAAGGAACTTTTCTGTCTAGTTGGCTTACCTCGTCAGAAGATGTATAAAATAAATAAAAATGTAAAAACAACACTTACAAATTTGCTACTCTGAAACATTTTTTCATCTGAGCAATTAGATATCTTCTAATCTAATTAAGAAGAAAAGTATTATAGGTAACATACATAATCGATTTCTTAAGTTCTAAAGTTGAAATGAGTACATGATACACTCTATTTTTTCTTGACATTGTAGAATGGTATGCAAAAAATCTATAGTCATAGCCGTTATGAAATTACATAGTTTTTAACATTATTTATAAATAATTGAAGATGAAGCAGTTTTTCACTGTATGCTACAAATTTTTAAATTTACTATGGATAACTGGCATTCGTGAGACATATTTGGCATGTAAATAAACCTGTATTCCCAGCACTATCCTCAATTCATGTGAGTGGCCTGACCTATATTTACATGATGCTTTTGACACCATCATGCACAATGGGAAGCATATTAGACTCAACATTATAATTCTCAGCACTGTCTGTATGGCAGCACATTAACTGCCTTTATGGGAAGATACTGTATTGCACCAGTTCTAAGAAATGCAGAGGCAGATTCCACATATTACCATGCTCCTAGTATGTGTGTCATTGTCCACAGGCACCCAGTCACTGCAGTGTGATGTGAATAAGCCAGACTAGCATTTTCATGTTGTTTTGTGAAAGCATCACCTCAGTGGTATCCTAATGTTTTTCCTTCACTGGATTTTCTAGAAGCAGAATCTACCACACCTCTGCATAAACCATCTTCACTGTACCTGACATGAATGGCAAAGTAAATTTGAAAGGCAAGACAGCTAGTATCAGTGATGCTCTGTTTGCTCATGATATTATCCATGGCTGGGAACATGCACAAGGTAGAGTCATGCACAATGTCTACAGCACATGTTTATATGCCTCCTATGGTGCCAGCATTACTGCTTGTCCCTTTACACTGTGTGCTTCCAAATTATATCCTCAATATGTGATACTAGCATGAAACATACTGTGTACATGTAACAAAATGCTATTGTATGTGCAGCAATTTTCTAACAAGTAGCTCAAGGGTACTGTAATGATCTGGTTGCCAAACCACTGCTCCCATTATGTAAAAACTCTTGTTAAGGCCCTGTTTGCATCACATATATCTATAACTTCATTTGACTGGCTTTAACCAGCATATATTCTTGATCACCTTCTGTGCCACTACATATACATGTTTATAAGGATCTGAACAGTTAGCCATATTTTCTGGCTACTACTAAATAATTAATATCCTTGGCACAGCAGTGTAATGCTTTCACACTGCAACTATTTAACCTGAAATCATAAATCTGCAAGCAATGTTATCCACTCAGAATATGTTATGTCTGCAATCAGTTTTCAGTGAATTCTGACAAATAAGCATGGCCAGTCAAAGGGGTATTTGTAACTGTTGTTTTACTTGAAGAGGAAGCCCTCGCCATCTTAATGTAGATGTCATTTCTCATACGACCTCCAAATTTAATATATCCCACTCTGAGGATTCACAGCCTTGTGAAACTTAAGAAAAGTTTTGCTGATCTTCACTTAGCTAAGCAGATTCAATTACTCAAATTTGATAAGAAAGCAAATCACAAAAATAAATGACACTCTACCTTATAGCTGGTCCCTCTGCTTACTAGTTATCTCAAAAGAGCTAGATGACATTGGTTAAAACATGATCATTACCTGGAATCAGCCCAGACCACCAACAACCATCAAGCAATAAAAAAAAAGATTAATAAAGATATGGGGCAGAATTCTATAAAGTTCACGGAATCAGTTGCAATTATGTCAACATCAGTATGAAACTTGTGGAGAACATTGTAATGTCTTAATGTATAACAAGAAACTCAGGATAGCTCAGTGCATAATAGAGCAAGACAGTTACAATGGCACACTATAGAAATGCACAAGTAATCTCTAATTAATGATGAATGATTGTCCAATCACATTGTACAGTACCAAATTTACTGAAGGATGATCACAATTCAAGAATCTTTATAGTTGTATAGAAATATAACATAATCTGTACATTAAGGTTAAGGACAAGAACAGAATGTAACTGACTCCATTATGATAACAAGTAAAAAAAAAATGAACAATGGCAACTATCCCAATGTAATCTACAAGGAATTTGTAACATATATTTGCCTGAGTAGACACAGCAATATCTCAGACAACTATGGATATTTGGTATGTCATCCACAAACTTCTAATACTTGCTCAAAGCTGCAAGGCTGTTTGCAATACATATATTTACATCACTCTGTACAGTAAACTCAGAGACAACTACTGATATCTACATAATGCATGTACCTTTAAAATAAATTGGCTTAGACTGACAGATTCTGACAGAATCCATACATTTTCTAATAAAAAAAATTAAAGGTTATGGGAAATCATTGTCACATTAGCATAGCTAACAGTTGCTAACAATGGCTTCAGGACCCAACACTGTGGTAGAGTGTGTGCAGCAGTGTAGTACACATAGCTGGCTCATATTATTGCAATACCAGTGTACCGTTATATGTGTTTTCTGAAATTAATATTTTTGCATTATGTCCTGCATGATTTCTTTTTTTTCATGTTATCATATGGTAGAGATATGTAGATGTAGCACTGAGGTGTGTCCCTTATTGTTCACCATACAGTGATACAACAGTCACAAATGTGTATGCATACCTGTGTCAGTTGTGGTCTGAGTTGATGATCTGTGTTTTCACAGATTTGCATATGATCATGTTGGAATATGTTATACTTGTGTTATGCGTGATGCTTAATGTGTGCATCTAGTGGGCTCTTGCCATTAGATGCAATCTGTGTTGCTGTAGTGGGCTAACACCTGCACATCAATGTTCAGTCTGTATACTCATTTATATGTGGCTTTCCATGACTTAGATATTTGGGCCAGATACTGCTGTTGCCTGGACCTGCAGTTGTGATCATACCCTTTGTTGCCCATGCCTATGACATCTGTCCTCTATATCCTCCTGCTCATCCAATACCTGTGGAATATCCTGTTCAGACTTTTGGGTTCTTGGGTTACTTCACCTACACCTGCAGCTGGAAGACCACCTTGCACTCTGGTAAGCATGTTATGCAGCATTGCACATACTGTTATGAGCTGTGCTGCCTTCTCAGATGCGTACTGCAGTGCATACTCGGATGTGTTCAGACATCTGAACCTAGCTTTCAGTACACCAAACACGCATTGTAGGGTGTTTCTGGTTATTGTGTGTGCTTTATTGTAGGCCTCCTGTGCCAGGTTTGATGGTTCACTGTATGGGCTCATTAGCTAAGGCTCAAGTGGATAACCACAGTCTCCTGTTGTGGGGAATAAGAACACTTTTGGTTAGAATGTATATTGTTGTGAGAGATATCTTTAACTTGTGTTCTAGCTGTGTTCCTGTAGATATCAAGTAGCAGTCCTTCACTTATTTCACCTTGCTGGAATGCAGCCCTGAGTCCACTTTCCTTCATAATGGCAGCATCATGGGCACTTCCAGGGTGTGTTGCCATGATGGTTGCTATGCTGCCATCAGGTGATGGATGGCCATCCCTTTCTGTTTATGTATCGGTCTGCTTCTGAAAGTACTCGTGTATTGATAGGTATGTGTGTGCAATCTGTTGCACCAAGTACATGTGGGAAGTTTGCAATGTTATTGGACTGGTGCATTATAGTTCTCTGCTCCATGGGAGTGTATGGAACATGTATGCAGTCATCTACCTTCCTGTACATTGCAGAAAATAGCAGCAAGCAGATAACTCCAAAAAATGACAAATAAAAAGCTGTGTCATAACAAAGAATACAAACAAGTTTATTATTCCAAAGCCAATAGTAAGTGCTTTCATCTCTTCAACCAGAGATTTCTTCAGACTAAGGCTTTGCATTAAAACCCCAACAATTATGCTTAATAGCTAATTACTTACTTATCATTTAAAAACACAGTGTTCCTAAAAAATGTTTTAAACATTTATGAAAACAAAACTATGTAAAACATATATATATATATATATATATATATATATATATATATATATATATATACACAAACAATCATAAATATATAAATCTGTAAATAAAACATATAAAATCAATGTTTCAGCCCCTTCCTTTTTAAGTACATTATAAACTCTTCTCTATTATTTAATCCTGGAGGGAAACAAGCATTTAACCTCACTTGCCAATAATACTCCAACCAACCCAACTCTTCTTCAACATTAACAATGGGTGCAGCTCTAGCCCCAAGTTATGCGAATGTTTTAATGCAAGGCTGGAAACTGCTAATATATTAGAAAGTGAGTTTAATAAATATATAGTAAAGATGTTACGTTTTACTGACAATGTTCTTTTAGTATGGGATGATTCTAGTAATGAGTTAGAAACATTTCTAAATTATATTAATAATGTTTGTTCATATATAAATTTTATCACAGTTATAGTGTAGATAAAATAAATTTTTAGATCTTACAATATATAAAGAACAGAACAAACTTATTTCTAAAAATATACAAAAAAGATTTTCAAAATAATATGCATTTGCATTATTCCAGCCTACCTCCAAAGAAAACTATAATAAATATAGTTAAAGGACAACTTAAATGGATAAGTAATTTAACTAAAGAAGACAAGTTGTTTGAACAAGAAGCTACACATTTTTGCAAAAGGATGGAAATAAGAGGATATCCACAAAAGAAGAAGAAAGGTTGTTTATAGAAGTAGAAAAAAAAAATGCAGTTTATATTAATAAATATAGCAAAGAGTTTTGGGACAGCATTAGCAGCACAAAATAGTACAGATTCAAACACAATAAACACGGTGAGGCGAAACTGGGGGATCATAAAAGGAAACAGAGAAATTTTTGAAAAGATAGGAAATTAACTCAGGTTTGTACAAAAAAGGGCCAAAAATTACAAAGACTAATTCCAGAGTAAATTTAATAAGGTGAAGGAAGTTGAGCCTAAGAAAGGGATGTTTAAATGTTACAACTGTAACTATTGCCAATATTTATTTACTGGCAGTAGTGAATTGTTAGCGGGAAAAACAGTAGTACAAGTCCCGGGTAGGTTTCCAGGTAAAGCCAAAAATGTAGTATATTTATTAATGTGTTTTGAATGTAGATCATATTATGTAGGGAGAACCAAGAGAGAATTATGTAGAATAATCTATGAGCACAACTATGCAATCATACATGCAGATATGAAAAATTCTATGAGTAAACATTATGCTGAGAAAAAAATGTAAAATAAATTTCAAATGCATAGTTTTGGATTTTTTAAACTTTGATGGTAATATTGTTAATGTTGAAGACGAGTTAGGTTTGTTGGAGTATTGTTTGCAAGTGAGGTTAAATGCTTGTTTCCCTCTAGGATTAAATAATAGGGAAGAGTTCATAATGTACTTAAAATGGAAGGGGCTGAAAATTTGATTTTTATATGTTTTATTTACAGATTTATATATTTATGTTTATATTTTTTATATATGTTTTACATAGTTTTGTTTTCATATAACTTTAAAAAAAATTTTAGGAACACTGTGTTTTTAAATGATAAGTAGGTAATTAGCTATTAAGCATATAAATTGTTGGGTTTTTAATGCAAAGCCTTAGTTTAAAGACGTCTCTGGTTGAAGAGACGAAAGAGCTTACTATTGGCTTTGGAATAATAAACTTGTTTGAATTCTTCATTCTGACAAAGCTTTTTATTTTTCATTTTTTTCCTGTACATTGCTTCCAAGAATTTTGCCAGGATATGACTTGGCAGCTTTCTGTGATGCACCACCAGCATCCCCTATGTGTCTCTGGAATGTCCCAGATGCAAGTACACCCAGGCTGAGACACACTTTGGTTTCAAGGGAGATGGGGTTTCTCACAGAGTCTGCACAGACATGCATGGGGCACACACTGTTTGCTGGCCTAACAAGTGGTTTAGTTGCAGCCCTGCCCTGACTCTAGCTGGCTGTCTTCTAGCATGGACAGCTAGAGCCTCATTTAGGCTTGCATCAATGCAGCCTTTTGCAAAATATTTAAAGCAAGTTGAATTTTTATATGATTTTTTTTTCAGTTTTGCTAAGGATATTGCCATACTCAGTAATATTCGCTTGAAGTCTTTGACATCCAAAAAGTATGCACCAAAGATTTTAAAAGTATGCGGCAAAGATTTTAGAAACCTAGTTGGCGTGGATGTTTGTTGCATTTGAGTTGTGTTGTGTGCACACAGTATGTCACAGAATCTGGCCAACTGTGTTTGAAGACAGAAATAACTGAAAATCTAGATATTACAGCACTCACACATTACTGTATTTAATATTGTAAATTAAATTAAATATATACAGATGTGTAAACAATGTGAACACTTAAATTATGTAACTATTTCTTAGGTAATATTCGCTTTATGTAATCATTTCAAGAATAAAAGGCTAGCACAGAGAGACCACGTTCCTGTTAAAACATGTAGCATAAAAATAAAAACCTCGTGTACAGGAACATGAGGGCTTGTAAAACTCAACACTGCTTGTTCGCAAAGTCACAAAAATACTGCATGCCTCTGCAGACACCAGCATGTAATACTAAGCAGCAATGGCAAGTAAAAAGCAAAACCAGAAAGCAGTCCACAATGTCCAAAACGATAAAAAACCTTCTTTATTGCATGCAGTAGTAAGCGCTTTCACCAGAATGGCTTCCTCAGACTGTAGCAGCATACACATCACACAGTCATTAAATAGCTTCAACAATTAACAACAGGGTGTTGTTCAAACCAATTAATTAAACAATAAAATATTCATGAAGCTTCTACTATGAAAACATCCATTATAAAACATAGATAAAACAACAGTTAAAAACAAGCAAAAGTGACTGTTCAAAAAATAATAAAATATATTATATATATTATTTTATGTTTAATTTTATTTATTCACAGCTTTACCTAACTTCCTTCTTTTCAAAAAAGGTTGTAGACTAACTTTATCATTCAGTCCAGGGGTTGAATCAGCTCTGCACATTATAATCCATCTGAGTTCCATCTCAAGTGTATAAGCTTCCACATCCCCACCCCTCATAGTGTCATGAATAATCTGTAAGACAAAAAAGGTAAAGGAATGTGTAGTCCCTGCCTGTTTCTGATGTTTCACTAGTGCATTAGTGATATCACCTATTCTCATTTTATAAAGATGTTCCCTAATTCTCAATCTCAACTGCCTATTGGTTTTGCCAATATAAAACGCTTGTAGGCAGTGCAACTAGTGAGATGAATCACATTTACTGACCTACAATTAGTCCCTGTGGAAAAAGAAAAGATTTGTCCAGTGACAGGCTGTTCAAATATATTACTATTGTTAATAAAACTACACTGATTACAACTACCACATGCAACCGTATTAAAATTCGATGTCATGTACCTCACACCTTCCTTATGACACAACACACTTTTCAAGTTCATCTTATTCTTCTATGTGTATCTAGGTCTTATTCCTTCTAATTTAGAAACATCTTCATCTACAGTGAGCACATCCCAATATTTTTCTATAATATATTTTATATTGGTTACATCACTAGTATAATAAATAGGTACATTCACTGTAACATTTGCCTTATGTGCCTGTCCTTGAGTAACTAAATCCTCGGCCTTAAAATTACTAGAGAAATAAGGGCAGGCTCTAGTTCCTCTCAGACTATATGTGTCAGTCAAAGCCCTGTTTATTTCCGCATCCTTATAAGACCTCTTCAAAAACATGGTTCTTAAATTCTCAGCTTCAACCATAAAGCCACTATCAGAGGGATTCAGTCGGGATGCCCTCATGGTCTGCCCCTTTACAACATTTTCAAATACATGTAGTGGATGCATGCTTGTTCTATGGAGCAGAGTATTTTTATAACACATTTTCCTATGTACCGATGTATTAACTAGTCCATTGTCTAATCTAATAACATCTACATCCAAAAAAGAAATATAACTCCTTGAATAACTCATGGTAAATTTAAGATAACTAGTAGTGCTATCTATAAAGCTCTTAAACTGTAGTAACTGTTCCTCATTACCATCCCAAATTAAAAAGAGGTCATCCACGAACCTCTTATAAAACGGGACATATTGCTTAAATTCAGAACTGGGGAGCAATACTGCATTCTCCCATTCAGCCATGACAACGTTGGCATAGCTATTGGCACATGACGTGCCCATAGCTACGCCATCATTCTGGATAAATAACTCTTTTGCAAAAACAAACACGTTGTTATCCAAAATAATTTCCAGGAACAGAGCTATTAACTCAATCAAACTATTGTCCATCGTGTATTTCTTCAAATATTCCTGTACACTTTCAACTCCACTACCATTAGGGATCATAGTAAATAAACTGACTACATCCAAAGTAACCAATAAATATTCTTTCCTTTCATCAAATTTAGTCATGCATTCATACAAACTAACTAAAAACTGTTTGCTATCTTTTAAAATATTAACATTAGCTTCAACTACTGGTCTAAGATGTCGTTCAACGAACAATGAGAAAGGTTGTGTTAACCACCCCTGTCCTGACACTATCGGTCTCATCGGGGAATTATGTAGGTTTTTATGAACCTTCGGGAGGCCTTTCAAAATAGGTATAAGTGAATTATTAACCCTCAGAAACCTGAAAAGGTCCTTATCTATAACACCACTTTTATACAGGTCATCTATCGTGTCGTATACCCGGAATACTTTATTCCTCACTTCATCCATGTTCAATTTGGAATAAAATCTAGTATCACTCAGGAAATCATACACACTCTTATAATAATCTTCTGTACTCATCACTACGATGGGACCTCCCTTGTCAGCAGGAGTTATTACTATAGAATCATCTCTCTTCAAATCACACAAAACTTGTCTCTGTTTGTATGTCAAATTCTTCTTCTTCCTCTTATTCTTAACATTGTGACTACTATAGTATATATGTAAATCTTGTTCTACTAATTTAGTATATGTCTCTAAAGCAGGGTTCAAAATAGGTACATACGTACTCACTGGTTTAAACCCAGTCCTAGTACTACCTATATTAGGACTGCTCTCACACATACCATAATCAAGTTTCAATTGGACATTCCTGGTAAACATTTTGACATCAATCACTGTGTCTGTAATATCACTAAACTTACTGGGTATGAAAGTTAGACCCTTATTGAGTACATATTCCTCCTCTCTACTTAACATCCTGCTGGATAAGTTAATCACAATCGATTCTCCTTCGTAGCCCACATTTTCTTTATAGTTGGGCCAACATGTTCTGTTTCCACTACTTTTCTTTTCTGGCGACCTCTGCTCATAGAGCGTGTTCTCCCTGCTGCTACAGTCTGAGGAAGCCATTCTGGTAAAAGTGCTTACTACTGCATGCAATAAAGAAGGTTTTTTATTGTTTTGGACATTGTGGACTGCTTTCTGGTTTTGCTTTTTACTTGCCATTGCTGCTTAGTATTACATGCTGGTGTCTGCAGAGGAAGCTCCTGTCCCTGCTGTTGAATCGATTAATAATGTGAATTTGTATCCATCTGTAGTTACTGTGAATAGGAATACACACTCTGATACTCTGGTTTCCTCTAATGTTGAGACTACTAATCAGAGTACTCGATCAGTGAGAGCTGATGATTTATTTGTTAGGAAGAAAACTACTAACAATAGTATTAACAAAGAAGGGAATGATGACATTAATCTAAGGGATATCCCTTTCCCAATACAGTCTCCTCGTTTCAGGGGGAGAACACGCTCTATGAGCAGAGGTCACCAGAAAAGAAAAGTAGTGGAAACAGAACATGTTGGCCCAACTATAAAGAAAATGTGGGCTACGAAGGAGAATCGATTATGATTAACTTATCCAGCAGGATGTTAAGTAGAGAGGAGGAATATGTACATAATAAGGGTCTAACTTTCATACCCAGTAAGTTTAGTGATATTACAGACATAGTGATTGATGTCAAAATGTTTACCAGGAATGTCCAATTGAAACTTGATTATGGTATGTGTGAGAGCAGTCCTAATATGGGTAGTACTAGGACTGGGTTTAAACCAGTGAGTACGTATGTACCTATTTTGAACCCTGCTTTAGAGACATATACTAAATTAGTAGAACAAGATTTACATATGTATTATAGTAGTCACAATGTTAAGAATAAGAGGAAGAAGAATAATTTGACATACAAACAGCGACAAGCTTTGTGTGATTTGAAGAGAGATGATTCTATAGTAATAACTCCTGCTGACAAGGGAGGTCCCATTGTAGTGATGAGTACAGAAGATTATTATAAGAGTGTGTATGATTTCCTGAGTGATACTAGATTTTATTCCAAATTGAACATGGATGAAGTGAGGAATAAAGTATTCTGGGTATACGACACGATAGATGACCTGTATAAAAGTGGTGTTATAGATAAGGACCTTTTCAGGTTTCTGAGGGTTAATAATCCACTTACACCTGTTTTGAAAGGCCTCCCGAAGGTTCATAAAAACCTACATAATCCCCCGATGAGACCGATAGTGTCAGGACAGGGGTGGTTAACACAACCTTTCTCATTGTTCGTTGAACGACATCTTAGACCAGTAGTTGAAGCTAATGTTAATATTTTAAAAGATAGCAAACAGTTTTTAGTTAGTTTGTATGAATGCATGACTAAATTTGATGAAAGGAAAGAATATTTCCTGGTTACTTTGGATGTAGTCAGTTTATTTACTATGATCCCTAATGTTAGTGGAGTTGAAAGTGTACAGGAATATTTGAAGAAATACACGACCATGGACAATAGTTTGATTGAGTTAATAGCTCTGTTCCTGGAAATTATTTTGGATAACAACGTGTTTGTTTTGCAAAGAGTTATTTATCCAGAATGATGGCGTAGCTATGGGCACGTCATGTGCCAATAGCTACGCCAACGTTGTCATGGCTGAATGGGAGAATGCAGTATTGCTCCCCAGTTCTGAATTTAAGCAATATGTCCCTTTTAATAAGAGGTTTCTGGATGACCTCTTGTTAATTTGGGATGGTAATGAGGAACAGTTACTACAGTTTAAGAGCTTTATAGATAGCACTACTAGTTATCTTAAATTTACCATGAGTTATTCAAGGAGTTATATTTCTTTTTTGGATGTAGATGCTATTAGATTAGACAATGGACTAGTTAATACATCGGTACATAGGAAAATGTGTTATAAAAATACTGTGCTCCATAGAACAAGCATGCATCCACTACATGTATTTGAAAATGTTGTAAAGGGGCAGACCATGAGGGCGTCCCGACTGAATCCCTCTGATAGTGGCTTTATGGTTGAAGCTGAGAATTTAAGAACCATGTTTTTGAAGAGGTCTTATAAGGATGCAGAAATAAACAGGGCTTTGACTGACACATATAGTCTGAGAGGAACTAGAGCCTGCCCTTATTTCTCTAGTAATTTTAAGGCCGAGGAGTTAGTTACTCAAGGACAGGCACATAAGGCGAATGTTACAGTGAATGTACCTATTTATTATACTAGTGATGTAACCAATATAAAATATATTATAGAAAAATATTGGGATGTGCTCACTGTAGATGAAGATGTTTCTAAATTAGTAGGAATAAGACCTAGATACACATACAAGAATAAGATGAACTTGAAAAGTATGTTGTGTCATAAGGAAGGTGTGAGGTACATGATGTCGAATTTTAATACGGTTGCATGTGGTAGTTGTAATCAGTGTAGTTTTATTAACAATAGTAATATATTTGAACAGCCTGTCACTGGACAAATCTTTTCTTTTTCCACAGGGACTAATTGTAGGTCAGTAAATGTGATTCATCTCGCTAGTTGCACTGCCTGCCAAGCGTTTTATATTGGCAAAACCAATAGGCAGTTGAGATTGAGAATTAGGGAACATCTTTATA